>NC_072831.1:28934091-29176591 GCF_027744805.1 Dunckerocampus dactyliophorus | reverse complement strand
GTCACCCTTCAGGGGCGTGTTTTCATTTACACCGCAAGAGGAGAAAATGGTTTTAATGCGGAGAAGAGTCCGAGCCGGACACGACCCTCATGATTCATCAAAGAAAAGTCGTGAGTAATCGAAGATAAACGTGAAAACGTCCTCTTTCCTGCCCTGTGACACATAAAAGTAACGAGCCTGACGGATCCACAACAGCTGGATCGCGTAAAGCTTGAGACTTTCTTTCCATTCGCCCGCGTGCCCACACACACCACAACAAAACCTCAGCAGGGAGGTTCTGTGTCGGAGGGAGGGAGTCGGGTTCATCCGCTCCCAGGCCGGCTCGGCCAAAGCGGGTCAGCAGCTTTTCTCCTTCCTACCAACCCCTTCCTGCCTCCCTCGCCATGCAATCCCTTCTTAATGACAAGGCAGGGATGAAACTGGATCCCGGCCAGCACAATGGTGTCCTTCTGCATGACAGTCTCATCAGTGCCTGCGGGGGGGTGGGGTGGCGGGGGTGCTCAGCTTGCACAGGCATGGAGAAAGGAGGCAAGAATGTGTGAGAATGAATGGGCAGAAAGTGCTGAATGCAGCAAAACGGGGGCGCCCTCAGTTATTTCTACCTGGTAGAGGAGCAACGAGACGCTGCTCGATGAGAAACGGAGTAATCGACACCGTGGAAAAACCAAGCGCGACCGATACGATGGTCTCTGGAGAACCCTCTGCAAAAACCAAAGCAACGTTAAGCAGGAGTAGACAGAAAGACGAGGCCGTCAGCAGAACGGCAGACGAGACGTTCAAAGTCCGGCATCTGCTTGTATAACTGCACGGCGGCGCTCCCTGCAATTAGCCTGCACGTAAGTATAGGCCTTGCACACTAATTACAGAAGTCCTGCATGCGGAGGTTTTTTTGGGGGTTTTTGCAGACCGACCGCTGGACCCGCTCTTGACCATTCCGGGCTCGGTCGAGGCGCCGGTGCTCCTCTGTGAAGTTGACAGGAGAAAAGGAAAACTGATCACGAGGGAAAAGTCTTAACACAGAGATCCTGCGCAACATCAACCTTCATGTGCGGATGTTGCCACAAGTGTGCGCCTTCACACAGCACTCTGATAATCACGTGTGACATCGGCACCATTACTTTCAACACAACAGGGCGAAATCATAAGTTAAACTTTACCCCCCAACAACAACTGCTGTTCACAACTGTGACCTGCTAAAACGCTGTGATACGCGTGCCAGGCGGGGTGGAAATGTCCCGTCGCAAAGCAACACTGCAGGGCTTTTCTGAAATGGCCTTTTGAACAGATGTAGCAAATGTAAACTTAGCTGCAGAAGCGCTGTGATGCAACAACGCTGTGGGACGTCATAAACAAAAACGGTACAACAAGGTTGTGGGCCGTCATAAGTAAAGACGGCACAACAAGGCCGTGGGACACCACTGTAAAGGCAGTACAATAAGGCTGTGGAAGACCATATGCAAAGGCAGTTTCAAAGACGGTACAACAAGGCTGTGGGCCGTCATAAGCAAAGACGGTACAACAAGGCTGTGGGACACCATAGAAAAGGCAGTACAATAAGGCTGTGGGACGTCATAAGCAAAGACAGTACAACAGCGCTGTGGGACGTCATAAGCAAAGACAGTACAACAGCGCTGTGGGACATCAGCAGTAGAATCACTTCAACAAGACTGTGGCACGCCGTAAGTAAAGGCAGTTTAACAAGGCTGTGAGACGCCACAAGTAAAGACCATTCAAGTACGCTGTGGGTCATCGCAAGCAAAGACGGTACAATAATGCTGTGGGACGTCATCGTTACATTGGTTGTGATGTACTTTAAATGTTTGCATTTTTAGGTTCCAAAAACCCTGTCATGTCATGCCAACAAACATGAGAAGTGACACTAATTTTCAGCATCGTACAAAAACTCCCACATGAGTCCAGTTGGGTGCAAACATGCCAAACTGCTTTAGCACTCCCCAGGTGTTGGACCTGAAGCCAACCAGTGTGAGGAAGTGCAACATTTCCACTGAGGAAAGGAGAAGGCAAGCACGGGTTAGCACCTCGGAAATGGCCACCAAGGGTGCGCAGGAAGATGAAATAAACCGCCCAAACAGCATGCAGGGAGTTTCTACCTTTTACTGTTCACATAAACAAACCTTTACACGTCAGCATCAACCTCCATTATGGTGTGAGTCGTATGCAGTTCATCTCCTCTGGTGGCTGACATATGCTGCAAACGCTCAGGTGGGAAGTCCAAACAAGAAAAACAAGCTTTCAGGGATCTGCCCGCCTGTCGGATTCATGTTGGGCCACCCAGAAAGGACGGGAAGCTCCGCAGGGAAGCTTTACAAAAAACTGCAGAAAGATATTCAGGCTGGAAGGATCTGTGCGTGCATCAAACCCAGAGCGCCAGAACAAACAACTCAAGAGGAAACAGAAATCTTTGCTGACAACTGCATCAGGCCTCAAAGAAACAGAGTTCGGTTCCAGGGAGGGAACCAAGTACCGATCCGCTCTTACATATAAAAGATGGACTATGTTTGACATTTGAAGTCATTTTTAGTTATGGATGATTAACAATCTATTAATAGGCTTGCTGACTTTGCTTGGCCGGGGAACCCCGCTCCATTCATTTTGATTTACAAGAAAATGTGTTAATGTTTTGGCTCTAAATGACCCAACTTGCTGTCTTTTTGGTTCTATACAAGCACACTGTCTGGAATCTTTGCTGACGACTGCATCATGCCTCAAAGAAAGGGAGTTCGGTTCCAGAAAAAAGTTGAATATGGATACGCTGCTGCAGACAAAAGCTGGGCAAGAGATTGACATGTGGAGTCATTTTTAGTGACGGATGATTAACAATCTAATAAAAGGATTGATGCATGGAGGCGCTAACTTTGCTTGGCCGGGGAACCTCACTCCATTCACGCTGACAGCAATATTTATAAGAAAATGTGTTAGTGTTTTCTCTCACAATGATCAAACTAGCTGTCTAGAGGCTTTGTTGACAACTACATCACTCCGTAAAAAAATGGAGTTCGGTTCCAGTAAGGGAGTTAAATACGGCTATGCTCTTGCAGATAAAACCTGGACTAGAGATTGACATTGGGAGTCATTTTTAGTAATGGACAATTACCAATCTACTTTAACAACTGAGATATGGAGGTCTTTGCTTGGCCGGGGAACCTCACTCCATTCACTTTGACTGCAATTTTTTACAAGAAAATGTGTTATTTTTTTAGATGTATATTTGGTGTTTTCCTGCATGGATCCATACATGCACACTTATTGGAAACAGACACGAGGACGCTGTGCTGAGCTTGCAGCTGCGGTGATGTCAGTCATTAGTCGCCGGGGTGATATCATCCCCAGCAGACATTCCCACATCCCGTTTCATGTTGCCGCGTGGATACGACAAGGCGGCGCGCAGGCAAATGTGGGTCATTTTTAGTGAGGGATGATTATCAATCCAATGAAAGGATTGCTGTATTGTGGCGCTAACTTTTATTTGCCGGGGAACCTCACTCTATTCACTTTGACCGCAATATTGACAAGAAAATGTTATTGTTTTGGTTCTAAAGGATCAAACTTGCAGTCTATTTCGCTCTATACAAGCACACTGTCTGGAATCTTTGCTGACGACAGCATCATGCCTGAAAGAAATGGAGTTCGGTTCCAGGAAGGGAGTTAAATAGCTCTTGTAGATAGATCTGGACTAGGGATTGACATCAGGAGTCATTTTTCGTAATGGATGATTAACAACCTAATCAAACAAATGATGTATGGAGGTGCTAACTTTGCTTGGCCGGGGAACCTCACTCCGTTCACTCTGACCGCAACATTCACAAGAAAATGTGTTATTGTTTTGGATGGAAATTTGCTGCCTTCCCGCATGGATCCATGCATGCACACTGATTGGAAACAGACACGAGGACGCTGTGCCGAGCTCGCAGCTGCGGTGATGTCAGTCGCCGTGTGAGTCGCCGTGGTGATATCATCCCCAGCAGACATTCCCACATCCCGCCTCCTGTTGCCGCGTGGATCCCACAAGGCGGCGCAGGCAGATGTGGGTCACTCAGCCGCCACAGTGTTGCGCGCGTGTAGCAGATATTTGTGTGTTTAAGACAAACAGATGGTGTCAGAGTGACAGATGAGTCCAGTGTGGGTTCGTTGAAACATGATGAGGCCCCCTCACGTTTAACAAAAGGGACCTGGGTTAACTCCCCGCCTCACAACCATACGTCCCGAGTGAGGATAAATGGCATAAAAAATGGATGGATGGAAAGTCAAGTCACTTTAAGGCCAAAGACAACATCTTCCCATCAGCAACAAAATACTAATGATGGTTACTTATGATAATCAGGCAAATGAAAGAAAAGTGTATCATGCTGGTCTAACTGTAGAATAAAACATACATTTTTGACTGTATATATGCATACATACCTACGGATGTATATGTATTTTTAAGTATTTCTACTTTTTAAAAAAAAATCTTTCAAAATATCAGGAGAAAAAAGTCGTATTCTACAGAGAAAAAAAGTTGCAGTTTTACGAGAAGAATATTGTAATATTTTGGCAAAAAATAATGTTATTTTAAATGTATTTTTTTATTATTATTTTCTTTAAAGTGGTAATATTTTTGGAAAATGAGGTGGAAAAAGTTATAATGTTACAAGAATAACGTCAAAAAATGGCAAAAAACAAGCTGTCATTCTACGAGAATAATGTCAAAATATTATGAGGAAAACATGTATTTTAGGAGAAAAAAAGTTGCAATTTTACAAGATTAAACTCATCATATTACGAGGAAATATGATGTCATTTTAGTAGAAATTTTAGTTGCATTTTGTTTTTTTCAAAGTTTTTTTTAAGTGGTAATATTTTGGGAAAATGAGGTGGAAAAAGTTGTCATGTTACGAGTATAACATCAAAATATTTTTTAAAAAAGGGAAAAAAATGGAAAAAAACAGCATCAATTTGACGAGAATAAACACTTGCATGACATTGAGAGAATGGTCAAATGTGCGGTCACGAATAAAGGTTGTACGATGGCCTCAGTTTGACCCTGGAACGGATGATTTCCTATGGGAAGAGATGCGCTGTTAAGGATGCAAAGGGAGAACCGGGCCTCTTCATTCATCTTCTTATCTTTCTTGCTCTTTTCCCCCCACCCATACCTTTCCCAGCATGCGTCCCTGCCGTGCCGTGTGCAGGTTCATGACAGGCCTGGGCAAACTGACCACCCTCATTGTCCGTGTCAGCCGCTGACATTCCTCCCTTCTGAGGTGTAAACACGCACTTTGTTGGCCAGCATACGGCAACACTTCCTTGCGTGAAGAAAGGCACATGGCACTTTATTGGGGCACACCAGGGGTGTCCAAAGTGCAGGCTGGGGGCCGTTTGCGACCTACGGCTGTTTGGTTTTTATTTTGATTGGGCTGCAGCAGATTCTAAAAATATCATTTTACATGAAAACCAAAAAAAAACCCCTGCAAAAATGCAAAAAATCAGGAATTAAGAATTAAGTCAAAATATTAAGAAAAAAAGTTGCAAAAAGTCGTAATGTAATATGAGGAAAAGTATTAAAAAGAAAAAGTAAAAAAAAAAAAAACAGTAACATAGAGTTGAAAATATTTTTAAAAACGTTTATTTAGTTTTTTTAAAGTTCAAACATTTTGAGAAACTCGACGACAAATAAAGCTGTCATTTAAAAAAAATTAGGTTAGTTATAATATAATAATATTACAACAATAATGCCAAAATATCATTTTTAATAAAGTCATAATTACGATAATAACAAAAATTTACAAGAAGAGTTGGAAAACAAAATTAAAAAATACCAACAGAAATGGGAAAAAAACAGCTGTCATTTTACGAGAACAAAGTAAAAACATTAAAAGAAAAAAGTCGCATTCTAAAGAGAAAAAAAGTCGCCGTTTTACGAGAAGGAAATTTTAATTTTTGGCAAAAAATAATGTCATTTTAGCAGCATCGTGTTTACATTTTTTTTCTGTTTTTTTTAAAGTGATAATATTTTTGGAAAATGAGGTGGAAAAAGTTGTAACGTTACGAGAATAACGTCAAAATATTTTTTTTAAAAATGGGGGAATTTTTTTTAAAAAACAGCTGTCATTTGACGAGAATAATGTCAAAATATTATGAGGAAAACATGTGTTGCAACTGCAATTTTACGAGATTAAAGTCATCATATTACGAGGAAATATAACGTCATTCCAGTAGCACAGAGTTGAAATATTAAAAAACAACTGTGTTATTTTTTTAAACGTCATAATGCAGTAATAACATCATGACAAACAAACAAAACAAAATAAAGTTGTCATTTTTGAAAAATTTGGTTGGGGGAAAATTTGTAATATCATGGGAACAAAGTCAAAATATGATAATGTCATTTTAGTAGCATAGAGTCAATTTTTAAAATGTTTTTTTTTAAGTTGTAATGTTTTTGGAAATGAGGTGGAAATAGTTGTAAGGTTGCAAGGATAATTTTTAAAATGGGGGAAAAAATGGAAAAAAACAGCTGTCATTTTACGAGAATAATGTCAAAATATTATAAGGAAAACATGTTGTAAGAGAAAAACTTGCAATTTTACAAGATTAAAGTCATCGTATTACGAGGAAACAAAACGTCATTTTAGCAGCACGGAGTTGAAATATTAAAGAACAACTATGTGATGTCGTAATACAGTCGTAACATCATGACAAACAAACAAAACAAAATAAAGGTGTCATTTTTGAAAAATTGGGTTGGGAAAAAAGTTGGAAATTATGGGAACAAAGTCATAACATTACAAAAAAAATTACCAAAATTTCAGGAGGCTGAAATATTTAGCATTTAAAAAACAACAACAGCAAAAATGGGTAAAAAAAGAGTGAAGTTGATATTAATAAGAGGCTTTTTGGCGTGTATGACAAAGCTGAGATGATATATATACTCTAACTTGGTAGCATATTTAAATATCAAAGTGGCAAAGTATTTTTCACTATGTGGCCCACGCTGGAAAAAAACAGTTTGGGCACCCCTGGGGTACGCCCAACTAAAAACATCAAATCCCCCAGCAATAAATCCTCCTTCGGGTGAGGACGTGGTCATGCAAGGCAGTGTGCGCGTGATGTCCGTCAAAGCTTGCGCTGACTTTTAGTCCAAAAAAGGCCCCCAAGGAACAGGTGTGCCACCACAAAAGCACCGGTCAGCAGAAAAGCAGAGAAAAGTGAGTTTACCTCGCACCGCTTTCAGCTGGTCTCCCTCCCTCCCTCAGCCGCGTGCAACACAGCTCATCGCGTCCACGACAGCATCCGTCAGCCCGCTCGCTCATTCATTCTTCTTCGTGCGCTTCCTGTCTTGCCTCACCAGGCTCAGCTCCCTCTGAGCCCGCTGCACTCGTCACTCTACTTGTGGCCCTGCACACACACACACACACACACGCACGCACGCACGCACACACACACACACGCACACACGCTCCTCCTGGCTCCCATTCAACAGCCCATCTTCCTTTAAAGGGGCCAAAGAAGGATCAGGTTTCTCGCAGGACCCACCCCCACCATGCACGAGGCACCGCCTCCTTCTCCAGACCCACACACCGCCTCCCCACTGCTGTGCAGGCAGGAGCTTCAGGATATCGGCCCCCCCGTGATGTAAACCCACACAACTTGAGAGCGTAATGGAGTTAATGGAGCACCGCAGCCTGTGTTTGGGTATTAAAAGGTGGTTTGAATAAATGCAATCAATAAATGATCGAATGCAAATAAGTTCAATCTTAAGGTGCCTGCTGGCAAAGGATTAAAATAATAATAATAATAATAATTAACTTTATTCCAAGATTATTTCCCAACCTAATTTTCTAAAAATGACAACTTTAGTTTTGTTTGTTTGTCATATTACGACTTTTGAAAAATAACATCATTTCTCTTTCATATTTCAACGATGCTATAAAAATTGCATTATTTTCCTCATAATTACAACTTTATTCTTGTAAAATTGCCACTTTTTTTCCTTTTTAGAATACAACTTTTTTCTAGATATATATTGACTTATTTTGACTTATTGTTGTAAAATGACAGCTTTTTTTTACTATTCCAACTTTCTTGATGTCAATTTTCCTCTCGTAATTATGACTTTATTCTCATGTTTGGACTTTATTTTCGCAACATTGTAACTTCTCCCACAACCACATTTTTTCCCACAACCTAACTTTATTTTGTTGTTTGTTTCTCGCAATATTAAAGTTTTCTGAAAAATAACACAAGTTTTTACTGAATATTTCAACTTTATGTAACTAAAATGACTTTATTTTTCCTCATAACTTTATGACGCTTTTGACATTTTCTCATTAGACAACAACTTTGGACTCTTTTGTCGACTTCATTCTTGTAAAATGACTTTTCCATTTTTGCTGCTGTTGTTGTTTTTAAAGATTTCCTGTATAATTATATTTTTAAATGGGCCACGGGCCAATAAAAAGACAGCTGTGGGCTGCAAATGACACCTGGGCTGCACTTTGGACACCCGTGGCTAACTGATGCCCCCCCCCCCCCCCCCCCCCCCCCCCCCCCCCCCAGGATCACCGCAGGGACATCATGTGACATACTTTTACTTCTTTCATCTGTCATGATAGAAAAAAAGAAGAAGAATGTCAACAATGGGCCGCACGGTGGTGTAGTGGTTAGCATGCTGGCCACACCTTCAGTCTGGAGATGGGAAGACCTGGGTTGGATTCTCCCTTGGGCATTTCTGTGTGGAGTTTGCATGTTCTCCCCGTGTGTGGGGGGGTTTTCTGGGTACTCCGGTTTCCTCCCACATTCCAAAAACATGTTAGTTTCATTGGAGACTCTAAATGGTCCATAGGTATGAATGTGAGTGTTTGTCTATATGTGCCCTGCCATTGGCTGGACACCAGTCCAGGGTGTACCCCGCCTGTCTCCCGAAGTCAGCTGGGATAGGCTCCAGCATACCTCCGTGACCCTAATGAGGATGAAGCGGTATAGAAAATGGATGGATGGATAAAAATTTTAAAATGAAGCATTTATAAAGCTCTCCAGTAATATATTTTTCTTTGTTTGTTTTACTGTATTTTAATAATAAATAACAATGACGATAATACAAATTAAAAAATAAATCACCTAGAAGTCACATTTTTTTAAAAACATTTTGACTTTTTTAAAATTAAAAATGTGTACATTTTTAAATGGAAAAACAAAAGCAGGTTTCAAAAAATACTAACAACAATAGTAATGATAATAACAATAATAAAGAATTAAAAAATTAAAAGAAAACTTCTTTGAAAAAGTTTTTATATCAAAAGAAAAGCTTAGCTTTTTTAGTGCAAAATACAAATGACCAATAAAAAATGATCATTAAAAATACTTAAAATTTTGTACCTGAAAATCAGTTCTAAAGGCCTCTTTAGTGATAAAAGCAATTAGGTAATTTAAAAAGTAGTATTAAAAAAGAATGTAAAAAATAATGTTTCCTTAAATAACAACCATAATTTAAAAAAAATGAATCATCAGAAATACTTAAAAGTTCTGTTATGTCTGAAAATGTAAGTATTAAACCGCTTTTACGTAATATAAAAATAAAATAATGTATAATAGAAATATTTAAAAATAATATAAAGTATACCAAAAAGTTTTTACATTTTTCATTCATTAAAAAAGACAGAAAAAATATGTCTTAAATAAATAAATCCTTGGTCCTAATCAAATGTCTTTGGACCTTGGACAGAATGTTGGCCTGCTGGGTGCTGCACCTCTACACTTTTTCTCAATTGTAGTTTCCAATCACACATGCATATTTAAATTTTTAAAAAAAACAACAAAAAACATTTTCTTTTCCCGGGATTCACATCCACATCTGCTGTGGTGCACGCAACGTCCTAAAAAAACAAACAAACGTGACGTCTGTCAAGTTGTTAATGGCTCGCACCGGAGACACGTGGAGAGAAAACCCAAGCCAAAGCTGTAGTTGCAGGTTCGAGGAGAAGCCGACATGACACAAGCGTTTCCAAGCAGCAAGAGTTTACAAACAACAACATCGCCACTTAAGGATGTTCACTATTAAAAACGGTGGTTAGATTTATACAGTCCTTATCATTTAAATATCTGGAAGTACTTTTGAGCGCCGCTATAAATGAAGTGAACATATGTGGCCGTTGTTTCGCTGCACAATGGCGCCCTCTGCTGTACAAACGTAACACATACAGTATCTCAATCATTTCGATCGGCGAAGAAGTGAATTTCCATGATTGGAAATCGTGAGGTCTGCGATTGGCTGGCGACCAGTCCAGGGTGTCCCCGCCTCTCTCCCGAAGTCAGCTGGGATAGGCTCCAGCATGCCCCCGCGACCCTAATGAGGAGAAGCAGTATAGAAAATGGATGAATGGAAATCGCGAGGTAGGACTCAATATTAATAACTGGAATATTTTCGTAGTTAAAGCATAGAAAACTTATTACACTCCTATTCTTTGTTTACATCACATTGCTCAGGCTACGGGATCACTGCAGGGCGGCATGGGTCCACCTCGGCGGTGCAAAGGCGCCATACAAGTGAAGGACTGTTTACCATTTACAAAAAGCAGCCGCTGCTACAATAGCAAGCTAACGAGTTAGCCTTTCCATATTTACTTATTCTTAAGTTAAGTGTAAAATGTTAAGTGTTACGTTATGTGTTTCAAACGGAGTGGGGAAAAGAACAAAGCTGAAAACTTACTACTTCCACACAAGATGAGTGGAGAACCTTTTTTCACTCTATCATGGGGTCTCAGCCATGGTCGCCATTAGAGATGTGGGAGTTTTCAACGAGTCGTTCAAAATTCGCGAGTGTTTCACTCAATGGAGACTCACGGATACTCTGTTAACTCGTTCACTTACTCACCCCTGCTACCGCTAGCTAAATAAAAAAAAAAGGAAATCAGGCTGCATGTTCGCATGATTAAATATCACGCAAGTCAGGGGGAGGCAACGGAACTTTATGCGCATAGACCTTGTGATTGGTGATTCGAGTCAATTGATTGACTTCAGTGAGTGACTCATAGGAACTCGAGTCAGTCAAAGGAATGGAGTTTCACCTCACTCTTCTCCAGTGTGAGGTGATGTAATCTACTGTTATAGCTCCTCAATGGAACATTACTGACGCCTATTGGTCAGAATACTACATACACCTTATCTTTCCATATTTTTTGACTAATAGACCATAGTGAATCTTGAAATTCATTTTTAAAAACCTATGATAAAGTGGAGGAGTGATATTCGAACCACAATATAGTTGAATAGGGATGACTGTAATTGGAAATAAATGAAATAAATGAATGAAATATTTGGAAAATGTTGCGATAAAGTCAAAATACCAAAAGATTATTACTTATTACAACCACAAAAAAGGCAAAAATGTATGAGAATAAATTTGTAATATGAGGAAAATGTCATGTTAATGCATAGTGTTGAAAAACAAAATGTTTAAAAAGTTGTAATCATTAAGATAATGGATCATTAATTGATGATTCATACATTTTTAAAAATTACAAGAAGAAAGTTGAAATACGACAGGAGAAATGGGAAATAAAGTTCAAATATTAAGAGAAAAAAAGTTGTATTCTAATAAAAAAAAGTCACAACTTAATGAGAATAAACTCATAATATTATGAGGAAAATGATATCATTTTATGAGCATTGTGTTGAAAAAGACAAAAACGTTGTTTTTTTTTAAAAGTCGTAATATTATGACAATAAAATAACAAATAAAGTTGTAATTTTTGTAAAATTACAAGAATGAAGTCAAATTACTGAGGGAATACAATGAAATCATTGCAGGAATAAAGTCACAGTTATGAGAAGAATAAAGTGAGAGTAAAGTCATCATATTATGAGGAACGATAACATCTATATTTTAGTAGCGTTGTGTTAAAATATTAAAGAGAAAAGTTATTTTTTTAAAGTCGTAATATGAGAAACAAACAACATAACAAATTAAGTTAAAAACATTTTTAAATTAGGTTGAAAAAATATTAATGTTAGAAGAATAAAGTCTAATTATTACAGGAATAAAGTCATAATCATGACAATAAAATGTACAAGAAAGTTGAAACAGTTGGGGAAAAAAACAAAAAAATGGAGAAAACAGCTGTAATTTTACAAGAATAAATTTAAAATATTAAAAGAAAAAAAAAATCGTACTCAAACCAAAACAAAACAAAACAAAACAAAAAATAAGGTTGTAATGTTTGGAAAATTTATATTACGGGAATAAAGTCAAACTTGGGACGAAAAAATGTATGAATATTATTTAGAAAGAAAGTTGAAATATTTGGACAATTACAAAAACAACAGCAAAATTGGGGGGGGAAAGAGCAAAAGGGTGAAGTTGATACTAACACCTTTCCACCTGTATCACAAAGCTGACATACAATATGTCATTTAGCATATCACAATAGAAAATGTGTTCAAGCAGGAGGACATCATGGCTAAAATGGAGAGGGTCTCGGCATAGTGAAAACAAACGCACATACATTTTCAAAATCAATACGAAATTCCGTCAAAAACGTCAGTGAATATACCTTAGAAACCTTGCCTGAATATAAGAAACTAACTTAGTTTTGGTTATCCCCAGTGGAGGTGATGTCCGGTGGGCGGGAAGAGACGACGCAATCCCCTCATGCCGCCTGTTTCTCCCCAAACACTGATGTCATTCAGCGTCGGCATCGGATCACAGGAAGGACGAGGAACACCGAAGGGAGGAATGAGTGAGTAAGGAAGTAGGGGAGAAAAGAAGGGTGATGGTTTTAACAGACGGCCGGAGGAGAAGAGAGGACACAGTGTGGGAAATGGACTTAGCACGTCTGAGTCCATTTGAAAAGAAATATAGAAACAACAACAATAAAAAGTACAAAATATTCACTACGAGCAGGAGAAGGCGAAATGTTTGTAATCTTCAGACCTCACCAGCACCTACTCAGAAACACTCAGGCTGCCCTCTGCTGGACAACACAAACATTTTATTAATTGGCAAAATGGCCACCAGAGGCCGCCAGAGCTGCTGCCGACAGCGACACAGACGGGGGAGTCACGCATTGTTGATTTGGTTACAAAAAGCAAGTGACACAGGGCATCAGCGCTCTTTTTTTATTAAACTAAACAATTGTTTGAAATTATATTTCTAAGGTTAAATATTTTACATTTTTCATAATAAAAAAAAATCTTAATTCTTATGTTTGTTCTTATTTGGTATTACACCTGGGGTCATTTGCATGCACTCAATTTGTGAAAAAAAAATGATTAGACATTTTATTATGTCAGCCAAGGAGGTTATAATGTTTTGAGAGCTTGATTTGCATACGTCACTTTTCATGAGAATCAATTCAATCGATTTAAAGTATAAATCATGCTCTTTTGTTAGTCATTCGAGTAGTTTCAATTGGCGTTTGTCAGTGCAGTGTATTTGTGCGAGTATATTGCAGCCAAACCATGACAGTAGCAAAGGTAGCACCCCACCCCACCTCCACCTTGCTAAGGTAATATTTTTGAGGCAAAAACTTTTGAGAATCAGGAAGAAGTCTGCCAGCAAACAAAGAGTGACAACATTTTGAAAACCATTCCAAATGTTATTCTCCATGTACCAGGAAGTAGCCTCCTAGCTAACAAATGAAAAAACAAACGCAAATACAGCGCTACGCGATTTTTTTTCGCTCCATCAACTTATGGTATATCAACCTCCTTAACCTTAACAAAGAGATAAACAAACATAAAATACAGCTGTATGCGATTTTTTCGCGATCCCTAGGATGAAAATGTCTCCATCATATTACCGTGTATCAACCTCCGGCTACCAGGAAGCAGCCTGCTGAATGGACAAACAAACACAAATACTGTCCTTCTTGATTTTTTTTTCGCTCGCCCGAGGATGGAAAAGGCTTCATCATCTTACCGTATAGCAAACTCTGGCTACCAGGAAGTAACCTGCTAGCTAACAAACAAACACAAATGGCTTCGGTTTAGCCTTGGTGGAGGCCTGGAGTCATGGCTTTGGAGTATTTTTTCTCCGCTTCTTCCCGGCACCACGGCAGTAATGAGCTTAATATGTCAGACTCAATGCCGCTATTGTCTGCTGAGGCATGCTAATTAGAAACATCCAAGTTTAGCATATGCTTTTTTTTATTACATCTTTCTCTGAAGACCTCATAAGCTACCACTGATGTCTTTCATGGACACTCTTCGCCTCATGCAGAACTTCCAAGAGGAAACGATATGTGTGTGTAAAAAAAAAAAAGAAAAGAAAAGAAAAAATGGGCACCAGATGCTAGCATAAGTAAACACAGTGACACATCCATTCCTTAAAAGGAAGATAGCCCTGCCCCCTTCAATGTTACCATATCAACAAGCAGGGGAAGGGTGGGGTCCCCCAGCAGGCACACATGACTGCCACCATCCTTCCAGTAAAGCCCCCGAACGCAGGGGCCAAAGGGGGGAGCAAAAGGTCTTGACCTCGACATCGGCTTCTCTGTGGGGGTGAGCGACAAAAAGGGTTTGAGACAATCGAGCACTCTCTCCGCGCACCCCCTTGACACTGCAAGCACCCCCGGTCCACCGCCCAGCGCCTTCGCCAACGCCGCGTCCGATTGAGTAACGGACGACTTGATCAAAGCACCCCTTTCCTGCCGTCACTGTCTTCTCGGAGAAGTGGACCGAAGGACTGGACGGAGGGCGTACTGGTTCTTGGGGTCGGGGCATAGTGATTAGAACACAATGGAGCCCCCCTGCGGTGTCGGTTATGTGTGTGTTAAAGCTTCCCATACGCATGCACACACATTGAGCAACATGCACACAAACCATCCTCGGAGGTCCGAAAGCTGATGGCAGGTGGCGCTTGGGTCTGGCTGGAATCTGGTCTAAGGCCAGCTGTGGACCATGTGGCTCAACGGTAAAGCGGTTCGGATTAGATGGGCCCTGTCGGCCCCAGCCTAGAAACTGCAACCATAAAACGAGTTTAAGTGAATTTTTTAAGGTCCCTATTCAAGTCGAAGTCTGTACTCTAGTCTTTGAGGTCTATGTTCACGCCAGTGTTCTTGCCTTTGAGGTCTTGGTCCATGTCAGTGCTCTGGTGTCGGCGGGAGCGGTTCTGGACATCTGGGGGTCCTACGCAGGAATGATGTCAGTGAAGAAACGCCTCTATCTGAGGGCCAGATAAATGAGGTCAAGGTCATTATCAGTGTCCACGCTCAAGTCCAGGTCCTGTTCCTGCCAAAACTCTAGCCAAGAGCCTAGTCCAGAGTCCAGATTAAGTCTCTAGGCTTCAAGCTCTATGTGAAGACTGATGTAAACAACGTCCAGGTCCATCCCAGGTTAGCACTCTAGTCTCTTCAGTTCAGGGCCATTTCCATGTCATTACTCTAGCCTTTGAGGTCAAGGCCTACAGTATGTGAGTAATCTTGTCATTGTGGACCAGGTCCATGCACTAGACATTGGGGTCCAGATCTGATGTAGTTGAGGTCCAGGGCCATACTCTGGTTAGAAGGCCAGTCTTTGAGTTCAAGGTCTCTATTGATAGTGTTGTTATTGACATCCAGGTCAAGTCTCTAGGTCTTGTGGTCCACATTCAACTCACTGAGATCCTGGTCTATGTTGTCCAGTTTGAGGTCCAGGTTCCTCCTCGGTAGATGTTCAGCCCTCGGTCTTTGAAGTCCAAGTTCATGCTGTAGTAATTGACGTCCAGGTCTATACTATGGTCTTTGAGGTTCAGGCCCAAGTTGTACTTTTGGCATTGAGATCCAAGTCTCTAGGCCTTGAGGTCTATACTTTCAGCTTAAAGGGACATTGAGGTCACGTCTAATTATAATTGAGGTCCAGGTCCATATGCTAGTCTGCTTATACAGTCAGTCAGTCATTGAAGTCCAGGTCCATAATTGTGTCTTTACTGTTGTCACTGAGGTCAACGTCCATGTCCATGGAGGCCATGCCAATAATCTGGTGACTGAGGTGAAGGTCCATGTCAATATTCAATTCATTAAGGTCCAGATCCGTGTTCATGCCAGGCCCCTAGTCACTGAAGTCCACGTCCACATCAATGCTGTAATATTTGAGATCCAAGTCCATGTAAATAAATACCATATGTGTGAGGTCTAGGTCTGTCAATAACCCAGTCGGTGAGGTCCAGGTTCATGATTATGTCAATACTTGTTTCTAAACCTTGTTTAGGCTTTTTTTAAAATCTGGATTCAGCTTCATGTCACTCTGTTAGTGACATGGAGTTAACCTGTTAAAGTCCAGGTTTATATCTGGGTCAGGATCATTGCTGTAAGGGGTCCAGGATCACCCCTATGTCTTGAGGTTCACACCCATCACCTGGGCAGCCAAGCGGCAGCTGGAGAGGGTTCTGTTGTTGTAGACCGGTCCGACTCACAGGGCGGCCAGTGTCCCCCCTCCTGCTTGGCTTAGGTTTACTCTCAGCAGCACCTCACACCCGCCCAGAATTAGCCAACTAGCCATCCCCTCCAGCCCCAGGATGCGTAGACCCGATGCGGCCAGTCGCACAGACCCAACCGAACCCACATGTTCCATGCAGGGAATGCAAAACATCCTGATCTGGGCACATCTGGGTCGCAGATGTACCGTCAGGAGGAAAAACGGCTGCTCTTCATCCTGTGGAAGCTCGTCTATCGGAGCGACTATACGTCTACGCATTTTTATTTTTTATGTAGCCGTGTAGGGAAGCAAATGGGGGGTAGCAACAAGATGCTAACATCAGAGTTTTTGCAGCTGGCGACTCCGCATCCCAAGGAGTTGTTGGAGTGACGCCATCGTGGCAGGAGGGGCCTTATGTCATCGTATTGGACAAAAACGCTTCCATTCAGATTGTTATACTGTGAGCAGGTGGTTAACTTCTTTTTACACTTGCGAGACTGCTCCTTCTGGTGTTCCTGGAATCGTGCCATCGGGTCAGGAGTGGCCTTAGCTCGTCTTCTTGTTCCTGGAAAAGAAATGTCTTCCGTTCTGAGCGCTAAACGAGATTGTCTTAGCAGCAGGCGTGTCGTGTAGCACGGCAGTGGCGAGATGGTGTTGACGGTCACGGATGCATTAGAACAGTAGTTGCTGTTCTCGAACATGACATGCTCATTTGGTTACACTTGTTTTCAGCTTCTTACGTGCCGGATTGTCTATCACAGCTGAAAAATGAAGCGGATCAATCAGAGTGGCGTTCCTTATCGTAAATGTGGCGGGGTAAAACGCACATCGAGGTGGAACCAGGCGGTTAAATGTGGAAAGCACCCTTTTTTTTCCTCAGCATGCCATGAATGCATTGATGCATCCATCTTTCATTTCCATATGGTGACTCGTGTGTGAGGGTGCAGTTCTCATCACCTCCACTAGGTGCCGCTTGTGCCGGGCGTCATGCTCCTCAGGCCAACGCCTCAAAACACTGGCTGCAAACGCCTAAACCAGGGGTGTCCAAAGTACGGCCCGGGGGCCATTTGCGGCTCGCGGCTGTGAGTTTATCGGCCCGCAGCAGTCTAAAAATGGAATTTAACAAGGAAACTTAAGAAAAAGAACCAAGAGCAGCAAAAATGGGGAAATCAATCAAAAGTCCAAATATTTAGAAAAGAGTTGTAATCTAGCAAGGAAAAAAAATCATCATTTCACAAGATTAAAGTAAGAGTATGAGGAAAAATGTCATTTTAGTAGCATGACGTTAAAATATTAAAGAAAAACAGTGAATAAAGTTGTAATTTTTGGAAACTTAGGTTGGGGGAAATTTATAACATGGGAATAAAGTCAAAATATTAGGAGAAGAAAATTGAAATATTTTCAAAATTATCCCAAAGAAATCAAGAGCAGAAATTTGACCAGAGTAAAGTCCAAATATGAAGAGAAAAAATAGTTTTCTAATGAGAGAAAAGTTGCAATTTTATGAGAATAAACTTTTTAAAAAATACATTCTTGTTAAAAGCTGAAATGAAGTGGTTGAAAAATTAAAAAAAACACCAGAGATGGAAAAAACGGCTGTAATTTTACGGGAATAAAGTCAAAAGATTAAGAAAAAATTTCATAATCGAATGAAGAACAAAAGTTTCATTTTTAAAAGAATAGACTTGTATTATTATTATTATTATTATTATTATTATTACATCATTTTTAGCAGCATTGCACCTCTATTAAAAGGTGGAATGCAGTTTTTTCTTGAGCTACATGTAGCTTCTTAGCATTTCTCTGTGCTGCTTTACGAAATATCCAAGTGGCCCTTGGATCCTTTCATTTTTCACTATGTGGCCCTCGCTGGAAAAAGTCTGGACACCCCTGACCTAAACCCAGCGATCAGAATAGAAGTAAGTGTTTTTCCACATTTCCACATAAGACAAACACAGTAAAACGCAAATGCTGCATGTACTACACTGTGGAACATCACCTGAACCACTAAAATACGAGAAAAACGCCTCGAAAGCGTCAAACGCAGTCACGCAAGACTTCAGCAAATCTCAGGAGCCGTCTGTTTTTTTTCGTCAAAGTTTTGCGTCACTGGGTCGTCACTTATTAAAGACCGCCAGACTTGATTTGATCTTGTTTTCTGGGGGGGTTCACGTCTTTTCACGCTTGTGTGACAAACAAGAACGCTGAAAAATGACACGCAAGGTGCACCAGCCACGCAACTCATCGCATCTCATCCATCATTGATGCTAAATCCGCTTTGTTTACTTTTTACCTTTTGTCATTAACAGTGGGTAACTTCTCTTTGCGCTTGTATAAAAGTTAAGAATGTTATTTTAAAAAGTAGATGTTTGCAATGTCTGAAGACACTGAGTGAATGCCCAAGCCTAATGAGGTGGGGGGAGCAAAAAAAAGGAATACAAATGATATGTGACCCATAAGAGTATTCAAGAATATGACATCATGAAAGACAAACAAATGTGTATGAAATGTTAAATGTTATAGGTAGCCTTCATGTCTGGATTGCACTGAGCGATTTCATGTGGGAATTGTTGAATTGGTTGAAAACTACTTGACTAATTAAGATCAAAGGAATATCCTTAAGTTCATTAGTTTTCTGGAAATATGGACATTTTGGGAAAAATTTGAAATGTTTCAATTTGAAAAATAGATATCCTTAACTGTACGATTTGAAGTAGTGGAGTAATTAAAATCAAAGGAAATTACAGTAATTAAGATCAAAGGAAAAGTGGGAATGTCAGGAAAAGTTGGACATTTTGGAATGTTAGTTTGAAGGCCCGGACGTGTGGAATGTTTTCATGGTGGAATGGATTGAATCGGTTGAGAAATGTGCGAATGGTGGAAGTTTGAAAAATGGCCCATTGATTTTTCAGATGGGAAAAATTCTGTGGAATTTTTTGATTTTTGGAAAATCTGGGAATTAAAAAAAAAACTGAAATGGTTGCAGACTATCCCCGAACGAGCTGAACGATTTGATGCTTGAATGGTGTGCATCGGTTGAAAAATGAAGGAGGAGTTTGCGGAATCCATTAAAAAAATCGTGGTGAAATGACGCACGCGAGGCGCGTCGGTACGTTACGGAATTACACCTTTGTCGTTCACCGTTAAAGCCAAGACTGCTTTTGCGTTTTTGCATTTTGCTCTCACCAGTGGTTAATGTCTTTTATACACTTGTATAAAAGTTTAAAATGCTTAACAAAAATGACGCCCTTGAGGCGCATCGCATCGACAGCGGTTAGCTTCTTTTTACACTTAGTTAAGAATGTTTTGCTGACGACAGTCTGGCACCTCTCAGTTTCAAATGACATGTTTTGTGTATGAAACGAGCATGAAGTCAAACACGAGTGGGATGTGTGAGAATGAAGGTGATAAGCTTGCTTCCTGGCACCTGCAGGGCCTGAGAATAGGTGGAAACGGCTTCACATGCGGCGCGTGCAGAACTTTCCAGCCATTGTTACGCGATGTTGTTGTTGTCCTTGCATGGCACGGGGCCCTCGTACGCCCTTCCTCCCCCCTGAGGGACACCAAGATGAGAGGATGCTCATTGGTGACCCGCATTGTCAACTATGAAACACAAGCGTCTGCTGTGGTGGACGTGTAAGATGAGATTTATTTACATCACGCTCACAGGAGCACCAGCTATTTGAATGGGATGGGGGGGGGGGGGGGGGGGGCTGTCTCACATCATGGCATAGCATGGCTCGACTGCACTTTGTGGTCTATGGAGGCCTCAAGCATCATCATGTGACGCCCTCGCTGACTTCGACGCGCCCTGCAGTAGTGGCCACAACATTAGGTACACGGAGGAAGGAACTCTGGTGTGCTTTCTTCCCGTTTAACAAAAAAGATGCTAAATGCGTAGTTTCACTTCCCGTTCTCCGGTTCAAACAAAGTGAAAAGGAAGTAAAAGAAACTGCAAGCCTTCATCTTAATGGCCATTTTCACGAGGGAACACGAGCTGCCGTTAAGAAACCGCCGTCGCTCGGCTGAGAGCGATTAGTTTGGCATTTCAAATGATATCCGTCTGAACACAGATGCAGGCAAAGTCTCAGTCTTAGTTCTGCGAGACTTGAGCGCTGCCTTGGACACAGTTGACCATGTGATCTTATTACACAGCTTAGAAAACTGGGTGGGAATCCCTGGTACTGCTCTAAACTGGTTCAAGTCCTATCTGAGGACAGGAAGTACTTTGTTGGAATTGGTAACTGTGTCTCAGACCAAATGGCTACGACCTGTGTGGTTCCGCAGGGGTCAATCCTGGGACCCCTATTGTTCAATCTGTACATGCTACCTTTAGGCCAGCTAATACACAGCTGCAGTGTGTCCTCCCACAACTATGCAGACCACACTCAGCTCTACGTGTCACTGACGGCAGGTGAACACGGTCATGCAGATTTACTTTGCTGCTGCATCAAACAGATCAGTGTGTGGATGCAAAACAACTTTCTCCAAGCTAAACTCAGACAAAACTGAAACCACTGTTTTTGGCCCTCAGAAACAAAGGAAAAGTGTTTTTAGCCACCTTTAGACTCTTTCTCTAAAACCTAATCATCAGGTTAGAAATCTAGGGGTAATAATGGATTCAGATCTGAACTTTAACGGCCACATTAAATCAATAACATCATCAGGTTTTTATCACCTAAAAAACATTGCCCAAATCAAGGGAATAGTGTTTAAACCTTGGCTAACTTCCTGGTACCTTTGGCTAACTCCCTGCTAGACTGGGTGTCGCTACGCAATCCGTCCCAGAAATGCAATTGGTTCTGCACATGCGCGAGACCGACGTCACTTCCTCCTTTCGCAAATTTTTATGGCAACGCTTCTGCGAAATCATGAGGATGTTTCTATCGTCCTTATTCACCAAGACTGAGCTTCGTAAAAACCTAGACAATGCATGTAACGCACACGTAAACATCATATGCGGTTACGTATAACACACATAAATAAAGGGAGTAAAACACGGAAAACGCAGTGATATTTGGATGTGAACAACCATAAGCAGAGTGCAATGATGGATTATCAAGAGGGTTCTTTTTTCAGTGGTGGAAAAAAACTTAAAATAATTTATGCAACCAAGAAAAGGTACGGATTGCGTAATGACGCTGGCTAACTCCCTGTAGCCTTGCTAACTTCCTGATACCTTGGCTAATTAACTTCCCACCATCCTGGCTAATTGCCTGTTAGCCTGGCTAACATCCAAGTTCCTTAGCTAACTTCCGTTTTGTTCCGTTGTTTCTGTTTTATGTGTGTTGTTGGATTTGGATCATTTCTGTGTTGACATTGCTGCTCGTTTGCCCCTGTCGGGCCACCGTATTTTACGCTGACAAACACACACACACACACACACGCACACACGCACACACATTCTAGTGCAGTGGAGGCAGGGGTGGGAGGCGCAGATCAAAGCAGATGCTTTTTTTCCAACAAAAAGGAGGCGGCAGGGAAGCGCACCTCCATAAAGCGGGGATCTTCTTACCCAAAACAAGCACACGACCACATCCAGCGGAACAGGACAGAACAGAGGCGGATTGGGGGGTTGGGAGGGGGTGCTGAAAACATTACAGGGGGGCGGAAAGGTACAGGCCAAATCATTCATTACTCTAATTACAACCTGTGCTCACTTTTATTATTCAACAAGAGAGGGGCGGGGGGCACCACATGCCAGGAGATTCCAAACAAGTCATGCACACACACACACACACACACACACACACACACACACACACACACACACACACAAATACACACAGGAACTCCTTAATGACTTCATGTAAGGTGCCTTTTTTCCTTTTACATTAGCATGTTTGTTGCAGACCGCGAGTGAAGCTTCAGGTGCAGCAAGACATTGGAGTTACTTGAAAACTAACTACATTAGGGGGTCGCCTACAGCCGCAGCTGCCAATGTTTTATCGCACACCCAGCGACTATAGAGACTGCGGTTAGTTGAATAGGTGTTAATTGGAGGGTTTGCGGGATTAAACAGGAAAAACAAAGAAATGTTAACGTCAGACCAAACTAAACGACATGATTGTCAACGTCCGTGTTGACGCTGCCTGATGTGACGTAGGCGCCGGCGCGGCATATGGCTCCTGTTAACCAAGATGTAAACAGAGCGGGAGAAGAAGTGCGGTGTTGGTGGATTGATTCATCACGGTGGGTCAAGAAGTCTGAAGCCTTCCTTCTGACCTTTCCACCCCCCGCTTGGGTCACAGCCGGGCCGCTCCTGAACGGGCGCGAACTGGAGTGAGCGTGACGGCCCCCGACCAGGCGACCCGATGCCTGTGAGCTCTGCTCGCCCGGTCAGTTCACGGAGAGTTCTTTCCCTCTTAGTGGTTTGGGGTGGAAGCTCGCATCAAACGTCATCCATCCTAATTACGCTGTCCCAGGCGGCACATGCAGGACAGCAAAAACTGCCAAATGAAGAACATGTATGTCGGTGGCATGCCTGAGCTGCTGGCCGCATTCCCGCAGACACATTCCTTCTGTGGTGACATCAACAGGCTCCGTGCCATCAAAGACCAGAGAACTTGCTCAGAAGGGTTTCTTCAGCCTAACCCAAAAAATGAACCAAAACCCAAATGCAGGCAATCAAACTTTTGTTCCAGACTAATCATCAAATTACATCCAGCTTTTGGCTGCGGGTGTCCTTCCCCACTGAGACCAGAGAGGCGCAACATGGCATGGTGGGGAAGGGGGGACTGCACCCGCGACGTCACATAGCGGCCAAAGTGGGGGACTACACCTGTGATGTTACACGATGCCCCCAAAAGACCACAGCAAGACTGCGTTGGGGTAGAAAAACACATCTGGACTGGAAATCAGCAGATGTGATATCACTTCCTGACTCGATCGTACTTGGGAGTCGTCCTCCCAGTCATTGGTGTGATGGAAGCACACGAGCGGTTGCCAGAAGGAACCGACGGCACTCGTGCTGACTTGCAGATGAGAAAGTTTATGGGTTTTAACCACAACGAGCAACTATCATCACACTTTGTGTCTTTTTGCTGCCGTGCTTCCCATCAGCATCGGCTTAGCAACGTGTTAGCATGCTAACTTGAGACTTGACAGTTGATATTCCCACCTGTTAAGTCTTATGGAGGATCTTTGGATAGCATTTTTTGCGTTAGGTTCTTCAAAACAGCAGTTTTCCTGCCACATAGACGGTCTTTGGATTGCATTTTTGCAGCAGGTCCTTAAAAACAGTAGAGCTGTCCTATCAATCTTTTACTACAATTTTGCAGTTTTTTTTTAAAAACAGCAGAGTTGACTGTCAAAAACTGTCAAGCGCGACTGCTATATGGATGATCTTTGGGTAGGATTTTGTAGGTGGTCTTTGATAAAAGCAGAGCGATTCTTTCATGCAGAGTCTCTTTGCAGTACGTCCTTAAAAACAGCACAGTTGGCCTGTCAAATAGAGGATGTTTGACTTATATTTTTTGCAGTAGGTCCTCAAAAACAGCAGAGGGCTCTACAATATATGGCAGAGCTCTCCTGCCATATTGATGATCTTTGGATAGTGTTTTGCAGTTGGTCCCCAAAAACAGCAGTGTTCTTGTCATATAAAGGATCTTTGGTGAGCATTTTTGCAAATGATCCTCAAAAACAGCAGTGCGATCCTTTCATATAGAGGATGTTTGACTAGCATTTCTGCAGTACGTCCTTAAAAACAGCACAATTGGCCTGTCAAATAGAGGATCTTTGACTATGTTTTTGCAGTATTTTTTTTTTTTAAAGCAGAGCAGCCCTCTGATATACATATATTCATTGCATTGTATTTTTGCAGCAGGTCCTCAAAAACAGCAGAGTGGTCCTCTAATGTAGAGAATCTTTGACTTACATTTTTTGCAGTAGGTCCTCAATAACAGCAGAGGGCTCTATACAGCAGAGCTCTCCTGCCATATCGATGATCTTTGGGTAGCGTTTTGCAGTTGGTCCCCAAAAACAGCAGAGTGTTCTTGTCATATAAATGGTCTTTTGTGAGCATTTTTGCAAATGATCCTCAAAAACAGCAGTGCATCCTTTCATATAGAGGATCTTTGACTAGCACTTTTGCAGTAGGTTCTTACTGTAAAAACAGCACTCCAGTCATATAGAGAATCTTTGACTTGTGTTATTACAGTAGGTCCTCAAAAACAGCAGCACAGCCCTTTATTAATAGAGGATCTATGACTAGACATGTTGGGAGGTACGACGAGCTAGCAGAGCTGCCGCTAATGTTTCCTCGGCTCTCACGTGATTCTGCTGCTCGCTGTAACGTCAGTAGCAGCTGTGAGATGGAGACCACTGGGATGTTCTTCACAATTTTGGGAGAGTTTTCTGCGTTTACCTTGACACTAGCGTTTGCCCTCGGGACGTTCTCCAAAAACTGCAAAAACTTCCCTCTCCGCCATGTGTGAGTGAGGACAGCTTCCGATTGGCTCTGCCACTAATGCGTGCTGTGACTTGCTTAGCCAATCAAATGGCGCCGTGGGTGGAGCCACGCTGGAAACAGAGGTCGCAGCCGGCAGGAGAGAGAGCGGGAGGCGCGGGTGAATCTGAGGCGAAATAACCCAGTTTTAAATTGATTTCTCGATATCGGCCCGTTAGATTTAAATAAAGGCCGATATCGAGATACGTCAAAATTCTAGGGGTGCAACGTCACACAAAGTTCACGATTCGGTTCGATACGTTTGTGCTACGGTTCAATAATACAAAAAATACATTACATTGCCTTTTTTAATTGGAATTTTATTGAAATTGGCAACATTTTTCTCATTTTTCAACATTTTCAGTACGGTATGAATGAGGGAGGTGAAGCTCAGTGGCTCTGTGCTTGACCATGCAACCTAAGCCAGACTAATCGATCGCAGATACACTGAGCTTTCAGCACCGAGCGCCATCAGAAGTTGAAAAAGTAAATATGAAACTGCGTACTGTTCGATACAGGGCTCACGGTCCGGTACGCATGTGCATTGAATGCTTCGATACAGATACAGGTATTGTTACACACCTACAAAATTCAAAATATCGACCACTGACATAGAGCATCTTTAGCTCTTTTGCAGTAGGTACTTTAAACAGCAGAGCTCTCCTGTCCTATAGAGGATCTTTGCATGGAATTTTGCAGTTGGCCCTTAAAAACAGCGGCCGTGGCATAAGGAGGATTTTTGAGTGGTGTTTTTGCAGTCGGTCCTCAAAAGGAGCAGTGCTCTCCCGCCATATAGATGATCTTTGGGTAGTGTTGTTGAAGTAGGTCTTCAAAACCAGCATGCCACGTAGTGTAGATCAGACGTTCCCAAAATTGTTACAGTGGCGGACCCCTTCAGACCCCTTCAGACATTTGACCTGAAGCCATGTACCCCCGCCTCCTGCACACTTAAAAACCAGACACCTTTTTAACTTTATTAACCTGAAATATTGAACATAATTGAGATAATGGAGATGGTGATCTTATAAGTACCTGGGTGTTCGTCTGAACCAACAAAGGTCAGAGCAGACCCTATCTGCTCAGGAGACTAAGGTCCTCTGGGGCGCAGGGAGCACTCCTGAAGACCTTTTAAGGCTCTGTGACGGCCTGCTGGGGGAGCAGCATCACAGGCTGGACAAGCTGATTCAGAAGGCCAGCTCTGTTCTGGGATGTCCTCTCGTAGAAAAGGTGGAGGACGTGGGCGAGAGGAGGATGACGGCCAAGCTGTCCTCCATCATGAACAAAGACTCCCACCCCCTCCAGCACACACTCACGGCACTAAAAAGCTCCATTAGTGACAGGATGATACATCCAAAGAGTGTGAAGGAGAGATATCGCAGGTCTTTCCTTCCTGCAGCTGTCAGACTCCATAATATAAACTGCTCCAAAAATCCTGTACAATAACTGTGCAATAAACAAGTGCACAGCTGTAAATAGTGCAAATAAGACCTAAATGACATCTTCAAGCTGAAACACTCTTTATGTATAAAATAATCATCAAACTCACTTCATGTGATGCACACAAAGCGATTAGTTGGTGCTGTGTATCCTTTCTGCTCCGTTCTCCTTGCGCCGTGAGGCGTTCTGGTGCACTCGTAATTGTGAGTGGTAGGCGCAAATTGGTTTTCACTTGTATTCTTGCACCCCCTGTTACAATTGGCGGACCCCACTTTGGGAAGCTAGGGTGCAGGTGATCTTGGACTTTGTGAAAGAAGAGCTAAGGTGAAGGCAATGGTAATATCAAAGTGCTGCTCGAGCGTGCCTAGATCACATAACTGGAGATGTGTAGAAACGGAGCCTAATCCTGAGGAAAATAACGAAGATCCTGGACGTGGAATCAGCATTCAACCAGTTCACACCAACTTCATCAAGCCATGAAAATGGAGCCAATAAGCTCGACTCTTGAAAGGATCCCTTATCCCCACCTGCAGCCCTCATCCCGGATCACGTCCGCATCCTTTGCTCCGCTTCCCAGCTGCACAGGGAGAGGCATGTAAATCCGAGCCCCTCTGAGCGAGCGACGGGCTCCGAGGAAAAATAAATCTGCCGAGGTTCACGGCAAGTTCAGCCAAGCCACAAAACGCCAGGCTTTCTTCCTCCGGTTCCCTGAAAAGTTGCTCCGATCCCTGCAGGAGCATCTTTAGCAGCCTTCCTCTCAGCGCATCAGTAAATCGACGCCACTGATCCTCTAATGTCTTCAACAAGGCTCGGGTGATGTCATCCCGCTTGCTCGCGACCGTGGGAAGCGAGCGGGACGGTTGCCTCGCATATGTTCGCTCTCTCTGGAGACGGATCTGCTTTATTTGGTTCTGGGCAGTTTGGTGCAACACTGTAGCCCCAACCCAAGAACCCCAAATGTTCCCTTTAACGTTACCTTGTAGCGACAGTGCGCAGGGAGACAAATATAACGCAAAGCGATTTGTGAGGTGGGCTTTTTTTGGAGGAGGCATTTTAATGATGCAAATGTAGAACTCTTTTGGAAGCATATTCAAAAGAATATGCTTTTGGGGGGGGGGTGTTACTCCACTGCTGATGGGATGTCATACAAGTTCACATCAAAGAATCCAAACTATCCCTTTAATATATTTATGACGTATGTAAGATACAAAAATGCAAATAGCATGCTAGCGAACGCCCAACTTTGACTTTTTATCTCATAATTTCCACTTTTTATTTCATCATTATGACTTTTTCAGCAGGTCTACAAAAATGTCATAATAGACTTACTTCATCACTTCATCGCAAAACAAAACAACCAAGGCAAGACATGAAAGATAAGGAAAATAAGAAACTAAGTAAGAATAAATAAATACATAATCAATTTTACTTTTTATCTCATAATTATGACTTTATCTCACAATTTCGACTTTTTAATCACATAATTACGACTTTTTTTATCTCACAATTATGACTTTATCTCATAATTTTGACTTTTTATCTCATAATTAAGACTTTCTCATCTCATAACTTTCTTATCTCATCGTTCTGCTTTTTTATCTCGTGATTTCAACTTTCTATTTCATCTTTATGACTTTCTTATCTCACAATTCCCACTTTTCATCTCATAATTATGACTTTATCTCATAATCAAGACTTTTTATCTCGTAATTAAGCATTTTTGTCTCACAATTCTGACTTTCTTATCTCATTTTGACTTTTTATCTCACCATTATGCCTTGCTCATCTCATCGTTATGACTTTCTTATCTCCTCATTATGACTTCTTATCACATAAGTTTGACTATTTATCTCATAATTACCATTGGGATCCATATTTTTCTCCAGCAGCGAAAATGGGCTTCCATACATTTTTCATCATCAATTGTGACACTTTTTGTTCATTTTAAAGCAGCATGGGTAACATCTGCTAGCCCGTGGTGATCTTCTCATATTTTTGGGTTGAAAAAAATGCAGTTTGGAGCCAAGGAAGGACAGCACCTTTAACACCAGGAAAAGAAAAGAAAAGGTTCCACTTTTGGCCTTGATTCAGGCTCTGATTCACAGCTTTGTGAGCGAGTGAGCGAGGAAGAACGGGCGTGCTGTCTGCGCGCTGACGGATGCTCTGTGCTTAAAGTGCATTCATGTCAGCTTCAAGGAGATGCTGTCATCAGCAGCCGTGTCCAATGATGCAAGCCGTGCATCAGCCAAATAAACCGCCGGGAGGAGGAAAATAATCATCAGAAGAAAAAAAACGCACGCCTCATGAAGCCAACCTTGGCGGCCGCTAGCGAGGACGTGTGACGGGTGGACGGCGTCAGGCGACGTGCGTGTCGACACAGCCAAACCCCCCCTCCTCTCATCTGGCTGTTTATCACCGATGGACAGATAGTTTGGAGAAGAAAGCGGAGGAGGTCTGGTCACTGAGTGCTTCCAGACCTCTAATGAAGACCGCTGAGAGGACGCAGTGTTCCCAGCTAACCCCCAGTCACCTTTGACCTGCGACCCGAGAACAACAACAAGCAGCAGAGGCTTGACGGGGACCGAAAGGGGCGCTTTCACACCGTCAAGACGTTAAAAATTGTGGAAAATATCCTAATCATAATCAGCATGTGTACAAAAACATCATCGTTGCAATTCAGATCAACAACAATCGCCTCATATTTCATTCTTCTTTTCACTTTCTATTGTTTGAAATACATGGAAAGAAGTGTTGGTGCCAAGCGCACATTTCTGGAATGTTATACGTGTACATACGTATATTCAGCTATTGCATCATCCTTACAATAACAATCAGAAATAGAATTCATTATTATATTATTATTCATATTATTCAATCAGAATAAGTACAGATTTTGAAATGGAATTTGACAACAAAAAAATAAGAACTTTTCTGTCAAAACTGACAACAAATAGATTTGGCAAGAAAGATTGTCTTTTGGATTTTTTTCAAATATATATATTTTAAATATTTAATATAAATATATTTAAATAAGAAAAAAAACATTTATATTATACATAATAATTTCTCAAATAATAAAAAATACTATATTAAAAACAGTATTAAAAATGTAAAAAAAATACATTAATAATAATCATAATAAAATATATACAGTAATATAAAAAATAATAATAATAATTTTGACGTGTGTTATTTCCAGGCTTTCCTGGGCCACATAAAATGACCAACCATCACGCCGGGTGGACACTGAAGTATCGATACCAGCGGTACCGAGCTACTGAGTGTCCGATTCTCATATTACAATATGGATGCTTTGACGCATGTTTGTCTGCATGTGCCCTGCGATTGGCTGGCGACCAGACCAGGGTGTACCCCGCCTCTCGCCCGACGACAGCTGGGATAGGCTCCAGCTTACCCCCACGACCTTAGTTTGGACAAGCGGTGTAGGATGGATGGATGGATGGATGAATGTGTTGACACTTTTTAGTGAGTTCATGTTGTGACACGATCTCATCTCCGCTGTGCCGTGTGGAGAAAACAAAGGTCATGCATGCAAACAAAGGTCATGCATGCAAAGTTAGAAAACAAAGTCTTTTCTTGAAAGTCACGTTAAAATGTCATCTCGTGAACCCAGCGTTGCGCATCGATCGTCTCGTCTCGTCCGGTGGGCTGATTGTATTGCGACACTCCTCATGGTCATGCTGGCAGAAACTACAGTCGCCCGTGGCTACCTCCAGGTTTTCCAAAAACGAACTGATGAATAAATGAGTCCTGTTTCTGTGGTTGACTGCGGCCTGTTATTAGTCCAAGAATCTTGAAGGCCAAGTCACACGTAGTATTGCACATGTCACTCGGCGTCAGGAATGTTACGGTGACGAGACGTTGTCCTTTTTGGAAAATTAGCTTGTGGGGAAAAGTTATAATATAGGAATAAAGTCAAGTCATTATGGGAATGATATTAGGAGAAGAAAATATACGAACATTATTCAAGAAGAAAGTCAAAATATTTGCAAAATAAAAAAAAAAAAACACAGTAAAAATGGGAAAAAAGGGCAAAGAGTGAAGTTGATATTAACTCTTTCAATACAGAAGACATATTTATACATTTTAATAATCCCCAACGCCCGAAGACGTCTTTTGCGTTTTACGTCAAAAGAGATGATGACGCAACTGCACACTAATGGATGTCACTTTTAGAGCAGTTCTAAGTCACAAAAATGGCCACAAGGTGGCAGAAGTGCATTCAATAAGAGCTCGGCATGTGAATTTGAAGACAAAACACACACGACAGCAAGGAGGAAGTGAGAGAGCGTGGAGGAGTGTGGCTTGCAGAAGGTTACGCATTGTAGGGAAATTTTAACGCATGCACACGCACACACATGTGTGCACACGCGTGCACACACATAGTTCAGTTCCAAATGTGAAAACTGTAAATAGTTGATGGTGTTATGTTTGTAAATACAGTCAAACCTGTCTTAGCAGCCACCTGTATAGAACGGCCACCTGCCCATAGCGGCCACTTTTGCCGTTTCCCTTTAGTGGCCGCTATAGACAGGTTTGACTGTAAATTATTTTGATGTAAAGCAACCCTTTTTGTGTTGCGGTATGGTTGTTTAGATATTTGAGCTGCCACAAAAGTAAAAAAAAAAATTGTCAAAGTGAAAGTTATGCTTGAAATGTATCGTTTGACAAAAAGCTGTTTTTCTAGCTTTTCTTGTTGGGAACTGATATTTTCCTGAAACTTCCCTAAGTTCCACTGCTGATTACTCAAAAACTGAAAAAGGTAGAAACTAACTTATTTTTTTCTGATGAAAGACGGGAGTCTAATGTTTCTTTTGGTGGGTTCCATGTTTATATAACCATAGAACACAGTATTGTGTGTGCCTTGAGAGATCAGTGAAAATCGTCTAAAAAGGCCGGGAGTGGACGGCTGGGATTGAATGAGCTCATGAAAGGCTTTTTCACCCATATGACAAAGCTGAGATGCCGTTTTTTCTTGAAATATATCTAACTTCTTAGCATATTTTACATTTTTTCACTATGTGGCAACAAGTGGAACAAGTGTGGACACCCCTGTGTTAAATATAAGACGTGTTTACGAGCGCCAGCAGCTAGCGTCAAATCCGTCTGTGTAATGAATGCATGGGAAAACACTGGATAGCATCAAATTTAGCATAACATACATAATAACGGTGTTCTGCAGGAAAATGTGAGGTATCACCCATTAATACGCAACAATACCGCGCACCCCCGTTGGTTTGCGCTTCCGGAACCACACTGAGCCGTCTCGGTTGAGTGAGCCGCCTTATCTCGGACAAAAGGCCCTGATATTACTGATGCCTTCCTGACAAGTGTTGAGTGTGTGTGAGTTATGTGCAGCCCGTCGAGCGGGTCGGCTCCTTAATCCTTCTGACCTCCAAGAGAGAGGACTCTCGGTTTGTGCGGGGCGCTCTTGGGAGTGTTGGATTACACGCAGGCTGTAATTAAAGGCCTCTTGACTGATAAATAGGCACAAACACCGGCACATGTTTACTCACAGACGGGTGGACGTGCCCGCGTGCTCGCACACGGGTGGTCAAAACAAACCGAGTGACCGATAAAGCCAACAAATGAACAATCAAATGTATTTAAAAAATGCACTTTTTATTCCCGTTCGACTTGTTTTGCACGTGCATTGAAAGCGCTGACTTTGCCAACGGGTGGAACCTCACCCAGCTTTCGAATTATTCTGCAACAGTTTTACCTCGGCTTTCGTACAATATTACACGTAACAGAACTTCCGTATTGTATCGTTCCTCAAAATACAACGCCCACGCAAAGCACCCTGCGCACTGCCGACTCACCGTCCGTGCATTATTTGATGAGTGCGACTGCAAAATAAACCACCACGGGGCCAAAGAAAGTTGAGAGTGGAAGCAATTTGATAAAAAAGGTAAGAAACACGATTGAAAAACCTCGCCGGGATGTACAGGAAGTCCACGTCAACAATAAAAATAATAAAAATAATATCATTTTAGCAGCTTAGAGTTGAAATATTAAATCTTTTTTAAAAGTCATTTTTGGGAAATGAGGTTCATGGAAATGAAGTTACAGTATCACAGGAATAAAGTCATGATATTACGAAAAGAAAATTGACCAAGATTGTTTCAGAAGAAAGTTGAAATATTTGGAAAATTTAAAAAAAAAACACCAGCAAAAATGTGAAAGAAAGAGGAAAAAAGCAACCTTGGCATATTGGATATCAGCAAAAAAAGCCAATAATTGAAATATATGAAAAAAATCTGTTATTTGAATAATTAGCAAAAGTAATAAGTTGTAATATTGTGAGAAACAAATGAAACAAAATAAAGTTGTCATTTTTGGAAAATTTGTTTTGGGAAAAATGTATAATATTATGGAAATAAAGTGAAAATATTATGGAAATGAAGTCATAATATTACAAGTTTTTACCCAAGTCATAGTATAATAAGAAATATAACAAAATAAAGTTGTAATTTTTGGAAAATTTGTTTGGGGAAAAAATTAGAATATTATGCTAATAAAGTCAAAATATTGTGGTAATAAAGTCATAATATTATGCAAGGTAAATTTACAGGAAGAAAGTTGAAATAGTTGAAAAAAAACCTCTGACAAAACAGCAAAATGAAAAATAACGCAGTAATTTTACAATAAAGTCAAAATATAAATAGATTTTTTATTCTAACGAGAGAGAAACGGTGGCAATTTTATGAGAATAAACTGGTTTGGTTATGAGGCAAAATAATGTCATTTTAGGTGCATAGAGTTGAACTAAAGTTGTCATTTTTTAAAAGTCGTAATATTATGGGAAACAACATAAAATTAGAATTTTTTGAAAATTAGGTCGGGGAAAAAGTTCTAATATTACCGGAATAAAGTCCAAATATTATGGGCGTGAAGTGGTTACATTACACAAATTTACCAGAAGAAAGTTGAATTGTTGGAAAATAAAATACAAAAACAGAAGAAATAAAAAAAGCAGCTATAGTTTTACAAGAATAAAGTCAAAATATAAAGACAAAAAAAACCTGTATTCTATTCTAGTCTATGCGGGAGGAAGGAGCGGCGAGTGATCAGGTCGTCGCACCGCTCCCTTTCCTTCCTTTTTTCCTAGCATTAGCATTAGCATAGCATATTGTTGGAAGCGTGATGAATCAAGCACACTTTCCTGTTTAATTCCCTGTTTAGTTTCATCCTGCAGCCCATTCGACTGCTCCATCATTCCCATGCCTAGCCTGCACATTCAAAAAGTACACGGACAGCGGACGAGTGTGACGCATGATTGGGGAGCACCGAGCCACAGGTGGGGGTGTGGCCCGACGTGACAAAGCCAATGAAACGGGCTTGATCCAATGCGCTCATCAGACAGCCCCTCATTTCATGTTGCATCTTCCAGCGTGAATGCCCAACTGTGTTTGCTCTGCGTGCACCCTGACCCCCGTCCCTCATCATCATGCCAAGCTCAAGCAGGGCTTAGCCCCCCCACCCCACGCAACAGGACAAACTGCAGGCCCCCTAATCAGCTCATTTGGAGCAGATCAATGGCACTGATGACAAGGGCCTGAGCGGAGACTGCGGGCCAAATGAGGCTCAAACAAAACGGCCTTCTTAAGAGATGGCCTTGGAGCAAATGCTCCCCCCCACCCTCACGGGTGAAAAGGTCAGGAGGTCGATGACCTGGAGGGGGTGCGACAGCGGAGGTGTCCAACTCTGCCTGAGAGGTAGAGAAAGGGGGTGGGTGTTTGGTGTCCCCGCTGGCGGGCCAGCTGAACAAACAGCTGAGGAACAAGGACCAGACTCAGAACTCAACGAGCCGCGCAGGCCTGCTTTCAGGGCACGCCGCCGGGCCGGACAGCGCCGGGACACTAAGCTGCATTCTTCGGAGGCGAACAGAACAACACACATAGCGGAGTGCGAGTGAACCCACGCGTGGAACACAGTCGCAAACAAGCCTCACAAACGGGCTTCTGTCACGATGTTCTCACCGGGCAGTTCATTAGGAACACTCGCACACCCTAATCGGGTGGCTACGTGGCGCCCCCTATGGGTTGGGGTCAGAATGCTGTGGAAAACATGCTAGCACGGGGTGTCCAGATGTTTTGTGATGGAAGGATGCAACTTTGACACGCTGATATTTTGTAGCGACCTGCTAAGAAGTGACGGATAGTCGAGTCTCGTCACGCGGGTGGAAAGCCGCTTACGGTCAACATCGACTTCTTTCATATTTCAACTCTGTGCTGTACATTGCAACTTTTTCTTTTTCATAATATTATTTTTTTATTTAATATTTCAATTTTACGCTACTAAAACGACATTATTTTTCCTCATAATGTTACAATGTTATTCTCGTTACATTACAACATTTTTTTCCTCTTCATATTTGGATTTTATTCGTGTTTAATTACTTTTTACATTTTTTTTTAGTTTTCTTGTTATGTTACATTTTTAGAATGTGCCACAGGCCACTAAAAAAACAACCCTGGGCTGCAAATGACCCCTGGGCCACACTTTGGACGCCCCTGCCCGACCCCCACCCCAGCCCCAACCAGTGCGATGGTTAGGTTAGTTTTACACTTGCATGCTAACGTGAGCTATTGCCCGTACAGTTAATGAAGGTTTTTTGGATGGTGCCAGCTTGACCGTGGAACGAACGATTTCTATTTCCACGACCGCATTTCCTCAGGAAATTAGATTTTTGAAAAACTCAAACAAATCAAAGGTCAACCCCCGTCAAAATCAGTGCGAGAACTGCCTCCATTCCACACTATTTCACAACAATGCAGGTAACACACACACACACACACACACACACACACACACACACCTCCAGACACTCCCTGAGGACCACAGGAAGGTTCCACATTGTGAGAGAGACAAAGGACAGGGCGTGGGGGGGTTCACCTGTGTGGCTCTCCTGTTTCAGGTCTTCTGAGGGCAGTCGTGCGTAGGAGGAGACGGTGGCCGACGGCGTCCTCAGGTGCGAGTCACCGCTTGATGATGTTGTGCCTCCAAACAATGGAGGAGAATGAGCGGCTCCTCTATTTACTTGTAAAGGAGATGCATTTTATCCAAGAGGAGACTGAGGGCAGCCAGAAAAGATTAAAAAAATAAAATAAAAATAAAAATAAAAAAAATTCATTTAACAAAAAAACTAACAAAAAAGTACAAATGAAAAGATGAGCAGTAATCTTATAAGAATAAAACCAAAATACTAAGAGAGAAAAAGTTATAATCAATTAGAAAAAGTGGTCATTTTATAAGAATAATGTCATTTGAGTCGCATAAAGTTGAAATATTCAAGAAAAAAAAGACGTTTAGTTTTTTTTAAGTCGTAATATAAACAACCATGAATAAAGTTGTCATTTTTGGAAAATGAGGTTGCAGTAAAAGTTATGAGAATAAAAACAAAACATAACACGTAAAATATTCTGGGAATGAAGCCTTCATTTGCAAGAAGGAAGTTGAAACAGTTGAAAAATCAGAACCAACTTCACAAGAAAAAAATTGAAATTTGAAAAGGAAAAAAGTTGTAGTTTAACGAGAGGAAAAATGAGGAAAAATAACGCCATTTTAGTAGCATCAAATTAAAATAATCAAGAAAAAATAAGTTCTTTTTCAAAAGTTGTAACAATATGAAAAACATAAGTAATAAAGTTGACATTTTGGGGAAATTTGGTTGCAGAAAAACTCAACAAGAAAACTAAAAAACCTCAACAAGCATAAAGTGAAAATAGTCAGAGCAAAAAGTCACAATTTTATGAGAATAAACTCATGAGAAAAAAAGAATTCATTTTAGTGGCACAGATTTGAAATATATCAAAATAAATTAAAAAAGGCGTAATAATATGAGAAACAAAACCAAAAAGTAACGTAAAGTTGTAATTTTTGGAAGATTATTTTTACAGTATGCAGAGAACCAATAAACAAAAAAAGAAGTGCGGGCCAGAAGTGGCATTTTGGACACCCCCGGTGTCATCCTTAGCCTCATTGACAACCAACCAAGGAACAGGAGCTCCTTGGGGGAGGTCATAAAGTGTTGTCCTTCGAGGGGGGGGGACAACACGCCTGCTGCATCCTGACCAGGCGTCACCTGACCGCTGACTTCCTTTTCCAGCGAGGACTTCCTGCACCCCAGCCATGCACTCAAAATGTGCCCCACATGGACGGGAGGGGACTTAACCAAAAACGATTCCTGCCGTGACAACTGTAACCGAAGTTGGTGCACACGACCCCCCCACCCTCATCCCCTCCGTCCCTCTTCCTTTGTTTTGCTACCTTCTAAATCCTCCACGTCGACACCTGATATCACGGCCCATTTGTCACCCCTGCTTATGTCTGAGACGGCCCCCCCACCCCCGAAGACAGGCGACACAATGAGCCGACTTTTGGGAGGGGTGGCTTCCAAACACGGGAGCGAGGAGTGAGTTGACATAACAAGTTTTTCCTAGAAGGGTTGGCTCCTCCGCCATGACAGAAACATAACAAACACATTTCTGCATTTCTGTCTTGTGTGTCCAGCGCTGGTTGGGACGTCCCATGCAGGGGTGGAAAAGGTGTTTGCCCTTCCTGGTTTCTCTTTTCTTTGCATGTTTGTCACACGTCGATGTTTCACATCATCAAGCAAATGGAAATATTAGTCAACGACTACACAACTCAGCACAAAATGTACTTTTTCACATGAAATTTGTTATTATTAAGGGAGACGAAAAATCCAAAGCTACAAGAAAAGGTGATGGCCCCCTAAAGCTAATAAGTGGTTGGCCCCCCTTAGCAGCAACAACTGCAATCAAGCGTTTGTGATAACTTGCAATGAGTCTCTTCCAGCGCTGGGGAGGAATTTTACACAATTGTTGTCATTCAGCCACATTGGAGGCTTTTCCTTTTGAAGGTCATGCCACAGCATCTCAATAGGATTCAGGTCAGGACTTGGACTAGACCACTCCAAAGTCTTCATCCATTCAGAGGTGGACTTGCTGGTGTGTTTTGGATCATTGTCCTGCTGCAGAACCCAAGTTGCTTTCAGCTTGAGGTCACCAACATTCTCCTTCAGCACAATTCATGCTTCCATTTATCACAGCAAGTCTTCCAGGTGCTGAAGACCATCACACTACCACCACCGTGTTTTACTTTTGCTATGATGTAATGGGACACACACCTTCCAAAAAGTTCAAATTTTGTCTCGTCAGACCACAGAGTATTTTCCCAAAGGTGTTGGGGATCATCAAGATGTTTTCTGGCTAAAGTGAGACGAGCCTTAATGTTGTTTTTGTTCAGCAGTGGTTTTGGTCTTGGAACTCTGCCATGCAGGTCATTTTTGCCCAGCGTCTTTCTTATGGTGGAGTCATGAACTCTGACCTTAACTGAGGCAAGTGAGGCCTGCACTTCTTTGGATGTTGTTGTGGGGTCTTTTGTGACCTCTCGGATGTGCTCTTTGGGTCATTTCGGTTGGCCTCCTGGGAAGGTTCACCACTGTTCCACGTTTTGGCCATTTGTGGATAATGGCTCTCATTGTGGTTTGCTGGAGTCCCAAAACTTCAGAAATGGCTTTAGAACCTTTTCCACACTGATAGATCTCAATTAATCTCATGTAAATTCTGTTTTAACTGGGGGGGCAACCACTTTTTCACACAGGACCATGTAGCTTTGCATTGATAACAACAAGTTTCATGTAAAAAGTGCATCAAGTGTTGAGTTGTGTTGTCGTTGACTAATATTTACATTTGTTTGATGATCTGAAACATTCAAGTGTGACAAACATGCAAAAAAATAAGAAATCAGGAAGGGGGGGCAAACACTTTTTCACACCACCGCAGCTCCCCCCCCCCCCGAGAGCTGACAATGAAAATGTTGTACAATCCCCGTGATCTGTGTTCATGAGAGCGGCTCCTTCTAATATTGCCCTCTCTGCTTTTATTAAATGACCTTCACGAACCCCCCCAGCTCTCCCACATTGAAATGAGAACGGAAATCTGTATCCTTCCGTAAGTGTCAACATTGTGTGGAAATCCCCTCCTCTGGGCTCCTACCTGACCTGTCATGACTTTCCTAACTTTTCCAACCTCACCATCCAGAAAAAGCCTCCCCTCCCCCATGATTATTATCAGTGACTTTTTAATGAGGTCCTAACAGTAATATGTGACGTTTCCCGAGACCAGGGATGTCTAAAGTGCGGCCTGGGGGCCACTTGCGCCCTGCGGCTGTTTTTTCATTCAGAAAATGTTATATAACATGAAAATTAAAGGGAAAAGAACACCCTACTTTCACAACAACCCCCCCCCAGAAAAATCAGCAGTATTTTTGTAAGAAAGAAGCCAATACATTAGAGAAAAAAGCTGTAATGAACAACAATTAAATATTCTACAAATATTATTATTTCAATATTATTCAAATATATTTTTAAGCCCTAATTATTAAGAGAAACAAACAAAACAAAATAAAGTTGCCATTTGTTTGGAAAATTAGCTTGGCAAAAAAACGTTATAATATTCTGGGAATAAAGCCAGAATTCCGAGAAGAAAATGTACATGAAGAGAGTTGAAATATTTAGAATTTTTAAAACAGCAGAAAAAATATAAATTCAAAATATTCACAGAGAAAAATGTTACTGTAACGAGAAAAAAAGTTTCAATTTTACAAGAATAAACTGGTAATATTATGCAAAAAAATAATGGAATTTTGGTAGCATAGAGTTGAAACATTAAGAGGAAAAGTTATGACCAAAAGTTGCAATTTCACAAGAAAAATATTGTAATATTTTGATAAACATCAAATAAAGTTGTAATTTTTGGAATATTAGGTTGCAGAAAAAGTTAGTAAATGATGAGAATAAAGTAAAAAAAAAAACGCTCTAATTTTATGAGAATAAATTCAAAATGTGAAAAAGAGTGAAAAGTCGCATTGTAACGAGAATAAAAGCTCAATTTTACAAGAATAAACTAGTAACATTTTATGAAAAAAATATTGTAATTTTTGTAGGAGAGAGCTGAAAAAGGAGCAATTTTATGAGAAAAATGTCATAATATTATTATTAAATAACGTCATTTTAGTAGCAGAAATTTAAATATAAAAAAACAGACCTTTATTTTAAAGTTATTATATTATGATAAACAAACATCAAATAAAGTTGGAATTTTTTTGAATATTAGGTTGCAGAAAAAGTTAGTACATTATGAGAATAAAGTCAAAATATTCTGGAAATAAAGTCATAATTACAAGAAGACAATTTACCGGAACAAAGTTGAAATAGTTTGTAAATGTAAAACAGCAGAAATGAAAAAAAAAACAGCTCTAATTTTACAAGTCAAAATATTAAGAGGAAAATGTTTACAACTTGTAATATTATGAGGAAAAATAATGTCATTTTCGCACAAAGTAAAAGTTATAATATTATAAGAAACAAACAAAACAACAAATAAAGTTGTCATTTTTTGGAAAATAAGATTCTAAAAATACAATTCAATAAGAAAACTAAAAAACAGTAACAGTACAAACTCTACAAGAATAAAGTGAAAATATTAAGAGGAAAAGTTGTAATATGACGACAAAAAGTCACAATTTTACGAGAATAACGTCATGTTATTGGGAAAAACTAACGGCATTTTAGTTGCATAATACTAAAATATAAAAGAAAAAAGATGTTATTTTTAAAAGTCGTAATATTATGAAAAAAACAACAACAAATAAAGTTGTAATTTTTGGAAAATTAGGCTGCGGAAAAAGTGCTGAGAATGAAGTCCAACATATTGTGGGAGTCAGGTCATAATTATGAGAAGAACATTTACACAATAAACTTGAAACAATTTAAAACAGCAGAAAGGAACAAAAGAACGCCCGTAATTTTACAAGTGAGAATATGAAGAGAAAAAAGTCGAATAAACGTGTAACATTATGAATAAAATGTGCCATTTTAGTGGCGTAGAGTTGAAATATTAAAGAAAAAAAAAGTCATAATACTATCGAGGGAAAGGCTTCTTGAGACGTCATCTGTACTTCTGTGAAGTACATAATAAGTCTCATAATACGATGAGAAACAAAACAAAATAAAGTTGTAATTTTGGGAAAATTAGGTTGGGGTTATAATATTATGGGAATAAAGATGTTCACAAAGATTATTCATCCATCCATTTTCTATACCGCTTCTCCTCTTTAGGTTCACGGGGGCATGCTGGAGCCTATCCCAGCTGACATCGGGAGACAGGCGGGGTACACCCTGGACTGGTATCCAGCCAATAGCAGGGCACATATAGACAAACACTCCCATTCATACCTATGGACCATTTAGAGTCTCCAATGAAGCTAACATGCATGTTTTTGGAATGTGGGAGGAAACCGGAGTACCCAGAAAACCCCCCCACACACGGGGAGAACATGCAAACTCCACACAGAGATGCCCAAGGGAGAATCCAACCCAGGTCTTCCCATCTCCAGACTGTGACTGTGAGGCCAACATGCTAACCACCAGACCACCGTGCGGCCCCCACAAAGATTATTGAAGAAGAAATTAGAATTATTTGTGAAATTTAAAAAACAAACAGCAGAAATAGAGGACAAAGAATGCAGTTGACATCAGAGAAGGTTTTCTACCAACATGATGACGCTGAGATGAGGTGACTTTTCTTAGCAGTTCTTCATGTGATGCTTTACAAAATATTCAGGTGGCAAAGTGGCATGCTTTCATCTTCTACCACGTGGGCCTCGCTGGAGGAAAAAGGGTTGGACACCCCTGCTTTGAAATGAGAAATGCAGGTTTAGCGGCGCCCCACAAAGGACTGGATTGGACTTGGGAGGTTCCAGCGAGTACAAAGAAAAGAGGAATTAGCGTGGCTGCTTGTCTCTCAGCATTTCACCTTCAACTTCCTCCTCTGTGACAACGTGAAGGATTCAACAAGCGCTCCGTCCTGCATACAAACGCCCCTCAACGCCGAGGAGGGTGCAGAAAAGAAAGAATGGAGGAGTGGGAGGTGGGCACGGGGGGAGAAAAGATTAGGTTGTGGTGAAATTTTCCAAAAAGGCTGGTAGGGTTCTTGGCAGCGGGCCAGGCTGGGAGACAATGGCGGGCTGTGTAGATCCAGACTCCTTTAGACGCTCACTGGAGCATCCATCTATTGGGGACGCGGGGGCTGCACCAAGCGCCGTGTTTTCCTAAAAGCGAAGAGTCCATCAGTCACATGGTATAGGAAATATCGATCTGACAGACCCGATGAAAGGATGTACAGACTCCTTACTGTCCTGCTGCCCCTCCTCCTGATTCCCATCATTCATCCCTTAAAGGATCCCACCAGTGAGCCTCCGCCATGGCGTCGTCACGCTAGCACCTGCTATGTCAGCACAGGAACAACAAATGTCTCTCACTTCATCTTCATCCCCCGGGCCTTTTTAATAAGAAATCTAATGACACATTTGATTTCCTTTTTTCTCTCCATCACTCCTTCCAACCTTCTTCTCCGCTTCGTTCATTTCCGCTCGCTCGCTCTCGGCCATGTCGGCTAATACCGTTAATAACGTGGAAATATGAGGAGGGGAGATCAAAGGCCCCGGCGCCATTGCTGAGGCTACACTACGATGGGAGTGCTGCATGGCGAACGCTCCGGACCCCCCGCAGGGCAACCGACAACGGAGCAGGAAGGGGGAGGGACTACTGTACAGTTATGTCCTGTTGACCATTCACACACACACGCACGCACGCACGCACGCACACACACCACACGCACACACACACACACGCACGCACACACACACGCACACACACACACACACACGCACGCACACACACACACACACACACACACACACACACACACACACCACACGCACACACACACACGCACACACACACACACACCACACACACACACACACACACACACACACACACACACACACACACACACTCCAAAATGTGGCCCTGTGGCCATTTGCGGACATGGATGTTGTTTTTTTTTAATTGGCTCGTGGCACATTCTAAAAATCTCATTTAAGAAAAAAACAATAACAGCAGTAATTTTAGAAGAAAAAAGTGAAAATGTTGAGAGGAAAAGTTGTAATCTACCAAGAAAAACTTGATGACGTCGTAATGTTGTGGCATAACAGTGTTTTGTAGCTGTAATATTTAAAAAAAAAAGAGACGTTATTTTTTAAAACTTGTAATATTATGAAAAACAAGGAATAAAGTTGTCATTTTTGGAAAATCAGGCTGCGAAAAAAGTTATGTTACAAGAATAAAGTCAAAATATTACGGTGATAAAGTCATGCAGTAATTATGAGAAAAACATTTACAAGAAGAAAGTTGACATTTTTGGGGGAAAATGTAAAAAAACCCAACAAGAGCAGAAATCGAATGAAGTCCAAATATTTGGAGAAGAAAGTCGTAATCTTATAAGAAAAAAGTGGCAATTTTACAAGGATAGCCTCTTAATTTTATGGGGAAAAATAACCTCATTTTAGTAGCATAGAGGGCTTCACGTTCCATCCTGCAACCAGACTTGGTGTATTTTCCCAGCGTTTTAATGTTGGTTTCCGTGAATTAAAATCAACTATCTAGGCTCACCGGCCACCACGTCAGGCACCTCGGCACACTCCAATAATGTCCGATACGGGGCCGTTTGAATCGTTACGCCTTTGCAGAGACAAGAGTACAAATTGTGTTTGTGTATACGTGACACTGTCAGAGACGTATTCATGCAACGAAATGTTGACAATTGTGGTTGTAGTTTGCAATGTTGAGATGCTAACCTTAACACCAAACACTTTCTTGTTCTCGCTCCATCATGTGCCTGTCAGGCGTCTTCAAAGTGTGAATAGTTTTATTTGATTTTAGTCGAGTTACCTTATTGGTCGGGTGTTTCTGATGAAATGACGGCAACAGCTTGAACAACGACAACAACATGGAAGTCACAACCTGTCTACAATCGGGACTTCTGATGATCATTTCCTGGATTCATTAATTCATTTTTTTACAATAATGACTGCATTTTTTTTAGACAAGGTTACCAGAAGACACTTGCTAGGTGTTGCAAGGGTAAAGGAAGCGAAACCAGAGGCTTCAACAGAACAAACTGATGTGACTCACTGCGTGTGTCTGTTTGTCTTGCTTTTTTGGGTTTTGTCTCTGGGGAAAAGGACGTCGTACCTTTTGACGACGTGCAAGTCGTGCAGCGCTGCGGTTAGAGGATGCATCCTATCTTCACACACACACACAAACACACACACACACACGCGCACACACACACACACATGTGCACACACACACACACACACGTGCGCACACACACACACATGTGCACACACACACACGCGCACATGTGCACACACACACACGCACACAAAGCCGCAGGCGAAGTAGAGGGGACAGCACCCCTTGCTTGTCCCCACCCGTCCGCCTTGTGCCTCCACAATGTCAAGGCTTTGCATAGACAAGAAAAAGTCCCAAAAGATCCCCCACGGAGGAGGTGGGGGGATCAGGGGGGTTCTCGTAGCACCAGCCACTGAATGACCTCCGGGCTGCCCTTCACACAATAGAGTGCTCTTCACAGGTTCTATAGGAACAGCGGTTACCTCCGCCAAGGAGTCCGTGTTGTGTTTGAATCTGCAATGTTTTTTGAAACAGAGGAACCTTGAAGGTCAAGCACACAACGCAGCCTTGAAAACATTTTCCAAATGGTCCAAAGTGTCATGAAAAACAAGCCTGTCGCCATCTGCACCGGCGTCTAAACCAGGGTTGTCCAACGTGAGGCTGTTTTTTCATCGCCCCGCGGACATTCTAAGATATAATTTTACGTTTTACAAGTCGCTTTACAAGAATAAAGTCAAAACATGAAGAGAAAAAGGAGAAAAAGCGAGAATTGTATGAGCACAACGTCATAATATTATGAGCTAACTTGTGAACAAACATTCACTTCCCAAGGAAGACATGTCACGTGATAATTGTACCAAACGCTCCGTGATGAAGGGAAAACCCCACAAAACCTTACCAGCCACCTGAAACGCCCCCCGTTGCAAAAGGTTTACCAGACCCCTCTGTGGCGCCACACCGGCTGCTCGGAGCGTGTGCCCGAATACGGCGCACCTTGCTGGGCCACGTCCGGTGGCCCCCCTCCCCCATACTCTGGTTGCCCTGGTAGTAGTGACGTGGTAGCAGTGACGTGGTAGCAGTGACATGGTAGCAGTGACGTGGTAGCAGTGACGTGGTAGCAGTGACGTGGTAGCAGTGACGTGGTAGTAGTGATGTGATAGCAGTGACGTGGTAGCAGTGATGTGGTAGCAGTGATGTGATAGCAGTGACGTGGTAGCAGTGACATGGTAGTAGTGATGTGATAGCAGTGACGTGGTAGCAGTGACGTGGTAGCAGTGACATGGTAGCAGTGACGTGGTAGCAGTGACGTGGTAGCAGTGACGTGGTAGCAGTGACATGGTAGCAGTGATGTGGTAGCAGTGACGTGGTAGCAGTCATATTTATATCATATTTCATGAGGACGGATCAACAGGTACGGTTGCTGAAATCCAAATCTGTTCCAGTCCTTTGCACCCCCAGGTGTGCACCAGCGCCAGTTACATCTCAAGTGAAAAAAGTAGATATTAAAAAGTTCTGGGTTATCCGTACCACACTGATATCAATCTTGAGAAGCAGACACTGGGTATCGGCTTGAAAAGAACGATATCGTGCATCTCTGCTCAGTAGAAGGGGAATAAAAATCTCGGACTCTTTGTATTTAACATTTAAAAGTGCGATTCAGCATTTTCAGACCAAAATCCAGCGCTGGTATGATTCCGCACACGTCCGAGCGCTATTGGGATGTTTTTTTCTTAGCTTTACTTCATGACCTCCGCTCCTCCCTCCTCCCCTTCCCCGCTCACGAGGCTTATCTCGGGGATGAGGGAGAGAGGAGAATGGGTAAGACAGGCACTTTCATGGCTGAGTTGGGAGCCATTAGCCCCCCGTGCGCTCGGGCCTGTTCTAGCTCCCCTCGGTATTAATCTGCAGTGACAGCTTCACTGTTTACCAAACCCGCCCAGGATCCTGGGGGATGGCCGCCCGGCGCCACTCTGCTCCATTAACCTCTGACCTCTGGCGTTACGGTACCAGGGCCGAGCGGGCCTCGGGGATGGGCCGGCCGGAGCAACCGGTCGGACACGTGTCTGACGGATGCAATGTGCGTGCGGTGACGGGTCTCAGCTGGGCTTTGAAAGGAAGTCGAAACTACACGGAAATACTGGAACTATCATTTCAATGCTGGATGTGATTGCTTGAAGGAGGTCGTAAGCGGAGTTAGCAATTTATTGCAAACAAGCACTGAAGTGAAACAGGCTGTTCATCAGCTCATCAAAAGCTTAAGGCCATAGCTAAAATTAGGCAGGAACCCCCCTCCCTAAAGTAGGAATAAAATGTTGAAAAAAGGAGTGAGTAATGAGTCGCTGCGCCATCCTTGTTCACCAGCTGAAAGATGGCTTTGGGCATGCTTGATGCCAGTGTTTCCAGGAGGCTAGTGGGAATGTTCCTCCAGCTGGTGAAGATGGCTTCACGGAGGGCATCCACTGTCTGGAACTGATGGCCATTTTTGTAAACTTCCCTTGCCATCCATCCCCAAATGTTCTCTATAAGATTTAGATGAGGGGAACACACAGGATGGTCCAAAAGAGTGAGCTTATTCCTCAAAGAAGTCCTTTTGTGAAGTGCTGAAAAAGGCAGTCATCACCACGCAGACGAGGGCCTTCGGTCACGAGGGATGCAACATCTCCACATAGCCAGCTGCCGTTTGACGCCCCTGCACAACCTGAAACCTAATCATTTGTTTGGACAAATATGATGATGATAACAAATATAGATCATAAGAGTTGAATTTAAGAGCTGATATCTACGTAGAAGCTTCCATGCTTTTCTTGATAATAACCCAAATCACTTACGTTCTTACACCAATAGCTATAGCATTGTACAGTACTGACAAAAAATGGAACTCTTTTGAGCTGTTTTTGTTGTCATTGTTATATTTGTATCAGGCATTTAAATGAACAAGAAACTGAAGAAACGAGGCTGGTCTGATCATTTTTTCCCTGACTGTAGATGAAAAAGCATAATATTAATATATATAAGCATAATATAACTAATATATATACAATATATTAGCATAATATAACTAATATATTAGCATATATAAGCATAATATAACTAATATATACAATATATTGGCATATATACGCATAATATAACTAATATATCAACATATATAAGCATAATATAACTAATATATACAATATATATGCATAACATAACTAATATATCAACATATATAAGCATAATATAACTAATATATAGAATATATAAGCATAATATAAGTAATATATACAATATATTAGCATATGTAAGCATAATATAACTAATATATTAGCATATATAAGCATAATATAACTAATATATACAATATATTGGCATATATACGCATAATATAACTAATATATCAACATATATAAGCATAATATAACTAATATATACAATATATATGCATAACATAACTAATATATCAACATATATAAGCATAATATAACTAATATATAGAATATATAAGCATAATATAAGTAATATATACAATATATTAGCATATATAAGCATAATAGAACTAATATATAGAATATATTAGCATATATAAATTTTAAATATTTCAAATATTCTAGCTGTCTTCTTAAATAATCTTTAGTCATTTTTTCATAATATTATGACTTCATTCCCATGATATTTAGACTTTATTAGCATAACATAATAACTTTTCCCCAAGCTAATTTGACAAAAATGACAACTTTGTTTTTTGTTTCTCATAATATGACCACTTTTTTTCCTTTAATATTTCAGCTGGAGTCTACAAAAATTACATTATTTTTCCTCGGTTTATTATATTTTATTTTCCATATGGATATGGGTATAATAAAAAGATCTTTTGACCTGCGGCCGCACCTCCACCATGACCCCTGAGCACAGACGAGGCGGTGCGAAGGCGCTTGTAAAACAAACCCTCTCTGACTCAGCCGCCTGAGCTGCTGCTTTTAAACATTAGCTTGCGGTTTTGACTCGACTCAAGGCCGTTTCTGCTCTTGGGACATGTGACCAAGTGTTGCGTTTGCGTCATAGCGCTAATGCAACTCTTCAGCGCTAAGCCCGATATAACAAAGACCTGATGACTACCACGTTTGTGTCGTTCGCGAGATTCAATGCAGTGAATTAACAATTACACGCTCAGTGCATGTGCAGGCTTTGCTACACATCTTAAAATAGAGCCCACCATCCATCAGGAAGCTGCAGACGTGCAGTTCGTCATTTAGTTTTTCTTCAGCAAATTGGCTAACCTAGCATCATGTTGCTGTTGAAATGGGACTGCAATGTTAGCGCTTTAGCTCACCTGGTTGTGCTAGTGTGGCTAACCTTAATGTTACTTTGTTGCATGCGATATATGGCATCATTTACGTTGGCGTGCAGAGTTACACAATTGTCACCCTAATAAGAAACTTATAAAGGCAGCAACAACGTTTGAAAAATCAGCAGCAATTTTAGAAGAATAAAGCCAAAATATTAACAGAAAAAAGTTGTAAGATAACGGAAAAAAAGGGGCAATTTCATGAGAATAAACGGAAAAATAATGAAATTTTAGCAGCATGAAATATTAAAGAAAAAATGTGTTATTTTTTAAAAAGACTTGGAAAGAACAAATAAATTTGGAAAATGTGGTTTTATGACGGGAATAAAGTCCAAACATTCGGGGAACAAAGTCATCATTATGAGAAGAAAATTGACCAGAAGAAGGTTGGATTACGTGGAGAAAACCAAACAACAAAGCACCGCAGTATAATAAAGAGGAAACAGAGGCGAGCTGACAAGAATACAAATAATATCCATGCAAGGGTTGAAACGTGAAAGAAAAAATACCTTCTTTTTACAAAAATCTTAATGTCATTTTGAGAAACACACAAAACAAAATAAAGTTGTCACTTTCGGGACATGAGGTTGACAAAAGAAAAAATGATGGGGAATATTTCGAAAAGAACATTTAGGAAGATTATCAAAGAAGAAAGTTGAAATATTTGGAATTAAAAAAAACATTGATATTAATAATGGACTTTTCCACCAATGATGACTGAGATGCTTGTTAGCATGTTAGCATGTCTGCATGCGTTGCTTTACAAAATGCCAAAGTGGCAAAGTTGCATCCTTCCATTGTTCACGATGTGGCCCTCGCTGGAAAAGCCTTGGGACACCACTGCTGGAAACACGCACACATGCGCACCCCCCCCCCCCCCCCACACACACACACACACACGGAGGGTGACAAAGCGTCACGTCCTTCCATCAGCAGCCTGCAGACGCCCTCCTGCGCCCCCTCCCCCCACGCTGGCCTCTGACCCTGATGACAAGAGCCTGTCATCGCCGTCCCTCCTGCAAGGTAAACACGCTGTCCTACAAAAAATAAGGAGCGCAGGCAGAGAGCGGTGTTCGAACACTGCCAGCTTTCGTGTCCACGTCGTCTCGCTTTTACCACTTTTTTGCGTGTCCGCTTGAAATATCCGTCCGTCCTTCTCACTCACTGGCCACACGCCTCTTCATCCGCGGCCACGGCCGACACGCTCCCCTTTTTCTGCTGAATCTATCGGAAAGAAACGAGGTTCTGGCTACACGAGTGCTGCCGTGAAGAGAAATATTTACCCGAGGTGACGCAAGACGAGCCCGGCTGTTGAACCGCGGGCGTCTATATTTAGACGCGTGCTCCCGCCGCAGGAGCAAGAAGTGCTGCGCTCGTCAAGATAACTTGAAAGCGGGATGAACTCCTTCACGCGTTCCAAAGCTGCCCGCTCCATAACGACCGCACGAGCAGAGTCCGACATCCTGGTGCGGGCCATAAAGAAAGCTAACTGTCATTTGGAAAGTGGAACACAAATACTAGACAACGTTTTCCAGGATGTGTACAAGCAAGTGGCTCTGGAGTAAACACAAACACAAACAACCATAACACCCTTGTTTTACGGGTCGGCATCGCCTGGTTGGACACTTCCTTACCTCGTGATGCTAGGCGGCTAGTAGGGTTGTGAACGATAAACTGATGCGACCCGACATCCGCTTTGACAAGCGAGAGATGCGACTGCATCTTGAGCAGCCTCCAGGATCGACAGGAATCAGCTACAAATCCTTCGATGAATGGATGGCAGAGACATGCGCCGGGTATCGCAAGACTATCACCCGGTTGACGGTCCGTCTCTTAAACAACGTGAAAGCCCGGGCTGCCGGCTAAACAACTGTCCCGCATGCTACGTAGCTTAAGGTGACTGAAGACAAGAATGGATCAAATAGCATTAGCGGCACTAGCATTAGCAGCGCTAGCATTAGCAGCTTGCTAGTGTTTAAACCCAAGTTAACCTGGGAGTGCAAGACCACACTTCTTCGGTTTCAAGTGCGTGCGCCTCTCGCCTGACTTCTCCATTTGAAGGGCTCAGCCCCCCCAGTTAAAGTTGGGACTTCTCAGGCCCTGTCTGCACGGGAACGCTTCTGAGATTTATTTTTGGGTGGGTTGAGAAAGATTCATGTCCACACTGTGCCAGATGTGTAAATAGTTGCATGGTGAGTGAAAATGATGTAACGCACAAGGCTCACCTGCGTGTGGCGCTGTGAACAGACACGCAGACGGAACTATGTGACACGCCAAACCACCGAAAAAGAAAGAACGCACGCGCAAAAGACTGTCGTCTTCCACTTCCCAAGGCTCGTCTGGACTTACGACAAGTGGAATTACTTCTGCGAGTCGTTGTGGAGCGTAAGACCACAAAACATCAGGAAAATGAGGACCAGGGTGATATCATGTTGGCTTGTCATCAAAGCTCACTCCTGGTCATGTGATGGCGAAGGGGTGGCGGCGGGTCGTGACGTCACAAGCCGGCGTTTTTACATTTTCCCACTCTGGAAGCCGTTTTCAAAACAATTCAGGGCACCCAGAACATCGTTTCTGTGTGGATGAGAGGCTGAAAGGATGAAATATTGAAAACGTTCCTGTGTGGATGTCCCCCAAGTCAGGGGTGAAGGGAACCCCCCAGGGATGAACAGCCTGACGTGAGCTTGAAGCGTGAACAACAGAGCAAGCGTTTATTGTGTCCTCAGCACTGGACTACACTTCATTGCTGCTTCCCTCCATCCACTTGTTGCTCTCGAGAAGGACCTCGGATGAGTTACTCACGTCAAGATGATCAGAAGCACCTTTTCATTCATTCGCTGGAACAACCTGAAAGAAATTCACTCCGTACTCTTTTGTGTGAAAGGAGGCTCAGGGCGACTCTCTTCATAGTTTTCTAAAGACCACGGATGTAACCCAATAGTTTGCAAGGACATGCAAGCAGGAATCAAATCAGAACAAGCGTAAACGAGCCTCAGTGATGACAAAGCGCTCCAGTCGCTCGTATCGGACAAAAAGAAAAAACAAGTTCCTGGAGAAGCACCCAGAAAGGCTCTTTTGCAAGTCCTGATTTATTCAGACAGGAACATCAAATGAAGAGCACCAAATGAATCCAGGCCCAATATTATACCCAAAAAACTCCAGTTTTATTTTCTGTTGTTTGTTTCTCATAATATTACCACTTTAAAAAATAGTTTAAAATAGCAACAGCGACCCTTGCACTGCTCGGGCCCCAAAAATAACAACAAATCTTTAATGTGCTATTACAATGATGCTATTTTTCTCGTAATATCACGACTTTTTATCGCTTGATTACAACTTTTTTTCTTCATATTTTGACATTATTCGTGTAAAATTACTGCCAATTCTTCATTTTCTGCTGTTTTTTTTCCCTAATTTTCCCACTATTTCAACTTTCTTCTTGTAAATCTACTCAGCATATTATTGCAACTTTATTCCCATCATATGATAACTTTATTCCCATCATATGATAACTTTATTCCCATTAAATGATAACTTTATTCCCATCATATGATAACTTTATTCCCATTAAATGATAACTTTATTCACATCATATGATAACTTTATTCCCATCATATGATAACTTTATTCCCATTAAATGATAACTTTATTCCCATTATATGATAACTTTATTCCCATCATATGATAACTTTATTCCCATCATATGATAACTTTATTCCCATTAAATGATAACTTTATTCCCATCATATGATAACTTTATTCCCATTATATAACTTTATTCCCATCATATGATAACTTTATTCCCATTAAATGATAACTTTATTCCCATTATATGATAACTTTATTCCCATTAAATGATAACTTTATTCCCATCATATGATAACTTTATTCCCATTAAATGATAACTTTATTCCCATCATATGATAACTTTATTCCCATTAAATGATAACTTTATTCCCATCATGATAACTTTATTCCCATCATATGATAACTTTATTCCCATTATATGATAACTTTATTCCCATTAAATGATAACTTTATTCCCATCATATAACTTTATTCCCATTATATGATAACTTTATTCCCATCATATGATAACTTTATTCCCATCATATGATAACTTTATTCCCATTAAATGATAACTTTATTCCCATCATATGATAACTTTATTCCCATTAAATGATAACTTTATTCCCATCATATGATAACTTTATTCCCATTATATAACTTTATTCCCATTAAATGATAACTTTATTCCCATGATATGATAACTTTATTCCCATTATATGATAACTTTATTCCCATTATATGATAACTTTATTCCCATCATATGATGACTTTATTCCCATCATATGATAACTTTATTCCCATCATATAACTTTATTCCCATCATATTATAACTTTATTCCCATTAAATGATAACTTTATTCCCATCATATGATAACTTTATTCCCATTAAATGATAACTTTATTCCCATCATATGATAACTTTATTCCCATCATGATAACTTTATTCCCATCATATGATAACTTTATTCCCATCATATGATAACTTTATTCCCATTAAATGATAACTTTATTCCCATCATATGATAACTTTATTCCCATTAAATGATAACTTTATTCCCATCATATGATAACTTTATTCCCATCATATGATGACTTTATTCCCATCATATGATAACTTTATTCCCATCATATAACTTTATTCCCATCATATTATAACTTTATTCCCATTATATGATAACTTTATTCCCATCATATGATAACTTTATTCCCATCATATGATAACTTTATTCCCATTAAATGATAACTTTATTCCCATCATATGATAACTTTATTCCCATTAAATGATAACTTTATTCCCATCATATGATAACTTTATTCCCATTATATGATAACTTTATTCCCATCATATGATAACTTTATTCCCATCATATAATAACTTTATTCCCATTAAATGATAACTTTATTCCCATTATATGATAACTTTATTCCCATTAAATGATAACTTTATTCCCATCATATGATAACTTTATTCCCATTAAATGATAACTTTATTCCCATCATATGATAACTTTATTCCCATTAAATGATAACTTTATTCCCATCATGATAACTTTATTCCCATTATATGATAACTTTATTCCCATCATGATAACTTTATTCCCATGATATGATAACTTTATTCCCATTATATGATAACTTTATTCCCATCATATGATGACTTTATTCCCATCATATGATAACTTTATTCCCATCATATAACTTTATTCCCATCATATTATAACTTTATTCCCATTAAATGATAACTTTATTCCCATCATATGATAACTTTATTCCCATTAAATGATAACTTTATTCCCATCATGATAACTTTATTCCCATCATATGATAACTTTATTCCCATTAAATGATAACTTTATTCCCATCATATGATAACTTTATTCCCATTAAATGATAACTTTATTCCCATCATATGATAACTTTATTCCCATTATATGATAACTTTATTCCCATCATATAACTTTATTCCCATTAAATGATAACTTTATTCCCATCATATGATAACTTTATTCCCATTAAATGATAACTTTATTCCCATCATGATAACTTTATTCCCATTAAATGATAACTTTATTCCCATCATATAACTTTATTCCCATTAAATGATAACTTTATTCCCATCATATGATAACTTTATTCCCATCATATTATAACTTTATTCCCATTATATGATAACTTTATTCCCATCATAACTTTATTCCCATTATATGATAACTTTATTCCCATCATATGATAACTTTATTCCCATTATATGATAACTTTATTCCCATCATATGATAACTTTATTCCCATCATATGATAACTTTATTCCCATCATGATAACTTTATTCCCATCATATGATAACTTTATTCCCATTATATAACTTTATTCCCATCATATGATAACTTTATTCCCATCATATGATAACTTTATTCCCATCATATGATAACTTTATTCCCATCATGATAACTTTATTCCCATCATATGATAACTTTATTCCTATCATATGATAACTTTATTCCCATCATGATAACTTTATTCCCATCATATGATAACTTTATTCCCATTATATAACTTTATTCCCATCATATGATAACTTTATTCCCATCATATGATAACTTTATTCCCATCATATGATGACTTTATTCCCATCATATGATAACTTTATTCCCATCATATAACTTTATTCCCATCATATGATAACTTTATTCCCATCATATGATAACTTTCCCCCAACCTCATTTTCCAAAAATTCCAAAATGTTGTTTGTTTGGCATAATATTCCTTAAATTATGTTATTTTTTTCTACCATTAGCATCAACTTAACTCTTTGTTCCTTTCCCCCCATTTTTGCTGTTGTTTCTTTTTTTAAAAGAAATTCAAATGTTTTAACTTTCTTCTTACATATTTATTGGAAATGTTCTTCTGGTAATATTAACTCTTTAGTCCCATAATATTTTGGCTTTATTTCTAAAAGATAAATTTCCCCCAAATGAATTTTCCAAAGATTACAAGTTTATTTTGCTTTGTTTGTTTCTGCTAATATGATGACTTTGTTTGTTTTTTTACAAGAATAAAGTGAAAATATGAAATAAAAAAATGTGATTCTAAGGAGAATAAACTTGTAATATTATGAGAAATTTTGTCATTTTAGTAGCATAGAGCTGAAATATTCAAGAAGAAATTTAGGTTTTAAAAGTCATAAAATATTATGAAAAGCAAAGCAAACAAATTATAATTTTTGGAAAAATAGCTTGTGGAAAAGGTTGTAAAAGTATGGAAATAAAGTCGTAAGATTACAGGAGGAAATTTTTACAAAGATTTGATTTGAGAAGAAAGTTGAAATATTTGGAAAATTAAAAAAAAAAGAAAGAAAAATGGGGCAAAAAGAGCAAAGAGTGAAGTTGATATTAATACACTAAGTACATCGAACATCCGAAGTGCGAACACTCGGAGATACGAACACGAGCCGACTGGTCTCTTTTGTCATGTGTTTTGCCTTATAAGTCCATATTTCTACCGTACATGCTTGACCAGCAGAGGGCACTGTGACACTGCTAATGGGACCAACAGATACAGGAAGACGAGGAAGAGGAGAGAGGAAGGCTAAGAGTTGTATGATACAACCCGGACAGAGCGTGTGATTAAAGTTTATGAAGAGTTAATAGGCCTGCTTAATTCTACACCACCCACAGAACTCTACCTCTTTTAGAAGAGTCTAACCACCACCACCATTTGTCCTTTTTTGCAATAACTCCTCCTCCAACTCCTCCACAACGACGTATGCTCGACCACTCCTCTTCAAAGGTAAATAACATTTATCATTACGTATTATTATATCATTTTTATTATTGTTTTTTTATTAATTATCCTGGTTTAATATTACTACTGCATCCAAACTCATATTTACGTACATACGCATATACTGTATATGTATACACGTACATGTAGTACCTATATCATTGGTAATATTACCTTTTACCCTACTTAAGAACAATTCCACTTAAGAACGGTCGTCTGGAACCAATTGTGTTCGTAAGTTGGGGACTTAGTGTGTTGTGATTTTTCACTGATAGGACTTTTCTTGAACTACAGAGAAGTTGTTAGCATGTCTGCATGTGTTGCTTTAGTAAATATCACAGTGGCAAAGTTGCATGCTTTCATTTTTCACTATGTGGCCCCCACTGGAAAACTATGTGGCCCTCGGGTACGAGCGTGCGTATCGTGAGTTTTATTCTTTCCAATATGACTTGCAGAGCACCAGAATGACCACACGGGTTCCAGGATGGAGTTCTGTGTGTTTGCACAGCCTCATGTGCACTTTGGAGCTGATTGGCGCCTTTTTCACCTCGTGTTGTTATTACCTGGACACTGGACACTGGACACTGGACACTGGACATTGGACGGGCCCCGTCAGCCACTTTCCACAAACGATACAGCTTGACTTTATGGCTTTTTCCACAAATGAAAGCCATAAAAAAGAAGGGGGTCACGGGATGCTGAGCAAGGATGTTGGATGCTTTTCCAGTTGAGGCTTTCCGCCAGCAGAGCGCCCCTCCCCTCCCAGGAGAACATCCAGCTGGAAGCCATTGGGGGTGGGGGAGGATGGGCTCATTGAAAGTGAACGTGTTCTAAAAAAAAACCCCAAAAACAAATAAAACATCATGACTCACCAGCCATGTTTCCCGAAAGACACAAATTTTGAACCTGCATTTGTGAAGTCATTCATGAAAAATATTTGTTACGACTTTGGAGAGGGTTGAGAATATTTTTCAGTCAGGCCAGTCAAGCAGCGGTGAATCACCCCCCCCCGCACCACCAAACACCTCACGGCCCAGAAAGAGTAACAAAAAAAAGAAAAGGAAGCAGTAAAGAAACACAAAAACGGGCGTGTGCTGGTTGCGCAAAAACAAAAACATGAGCGCGTTCATCTGGTGGTTATGCTAACAGCGCAGGAACAAAAGTATGACATCACACTTTCGGCTCAAAATCACCCCCCTCCCCCCATGCCAACTTTATTTTGTTTAGTTTTTTCCTCATAATATTACGACTGTTTTTACGTCAAATTTGCTTAAAAATATGCATATTTTGGACAAAAAAATGGCAAGCGGCATAAAGTAAGCGAAAATAAGACATAAATAAGAGCCTCATTTTGTTGCAAAATGCTTAATTTAGGCCCCAAATATGTAAAACTTTGCTTACTGTAAATATGCATATTTCCGACTAAAAATAGGCAAGCGGCAAAAAAGTAAGACCAAAAAAAGATATATAAAGCATAACATAGATTCACTTTATGCTTGAAATAGCTCAATTTAGGCTAAAAATCCGTAGAATTTGCTTAAATATGCATATGTTTGACAAAAAATAGGCAAGTGGCAAAAAAGTATGACAAAAGAAGACCCAAAAGAAGACACTCACTTTATTGTTGACATTTCATTTATCGACCTGAAAAGGCATCCGATATTGACGCCTCATGAGCATCTACGGCCTCCATGACAAGTTAGCTACATTAACATTACGATGCTCGTGTATAGCCGTCAACCGGTTCCAAACCCGACCGGAAAAACATCTGGACCCGGCTGTCGGTACCGTCGGGAGTCCCGCGCTTCCTCCTCTCTTTTCTTTTCAGATAATCCCGAAATCCCTGATGGATGTGAGGCGAAACAACGTGCAAGCGGGCTCGGCAGGAGAAGCACGTCAGAGGAGAAGCGAACTGGGAGGTGACGCACGGCGTTGTTTTGGCCGTGCGCACGGCGGGGCGAGGCTCTTGTAAAAAAAGGCAGATGTTGTATGAGCGAGCGCGTGTTTGCGCCTCATACTTGAGGCATTTGCACAGCGCAAAGAGAGAGAGCCAAAGTTGTAACTCAGCGATGACTCACCTCCCGCTTGTTTATCGCATGACACAAACATCGACACGACGCGCTCAAAGTCAGGCAACTGCAGTGGAACGTGGTCGCGTACGATCCCTCGCCAAGGGTTGGGACGGACTTCATTGTGCTCTCAGCCACGCTCACGCACTTAGAATAATAACACAGCTGTGTTGACTCTTAGTCAGCCAGGTCATGGTGATCCGCAACGGGTGAATCCGGGCAATCGTGGAATGAGACGATCTTTGGGGGAGAGATGTTTGGGCATTGCTGCAATCAGACGACAGGTGATGGCCGCATATCGTTATGCCACAGCAACAACCCTATTGTGGCCCCCAGGGGACGCAGACACCGGCCACATAAATAGAGAGGCCGCACACTTAAAAATGTCGTCGTCGTCGACAAACAAGAAGAGTGGTTAATCAAAAAATGCATTATTTAAGCATTTTTTTTACGCATTCGGGGCATAAATTAAGCATTTTCAAATAGAGAGTGAATTTATGTTATGTCTTATATGTCTTATTTTGTCATTTTTTTTTTGCCACTTGCCTATTTTCAGTCAAAAATATGCATATTTAAGCAAATTTTACATATTTGTGGCCTAAATTAAGCATTTTCCAGCATAAAGTGAGTCTATATTATGTCTTCTGTCTTATCTTGTCTTACTTTTTTGCCATTGCCATTTTTTTGCTATTATTAGTCAAAAATATGCATATTTCAGCAATTTTTTTTTACGTATTTGGTGTCTAAATTGAGCGGTTTCAAGAATAAAGTGAGTCTATATTATGTCTTATTTTGTCTTACCTTTTTACCACATTATCAATCAAAAATATGCATATTTAAGCACATGTGGCCAAAATTAATCCTTTTTGAGCATAAAATGTTCTATGTTATGTCTTATTTATGTGTTATACTGTATGTCTTATTGTGTGTTACTTTTTTGCCATGTGGCTAGTTTTGGTCAAAAATATGCATATCTAAGCAAATTTTACGTATTTTGGGCCTAAATTAAGCATTTCTGAGCATAAAAATGGCTAAATGAACTAAAATACAAATATAAGGCATTAGTTTTCTACAACGGTCACCAGGTGTCAGTAATGTTACATTGATAAGACAGTAGCCGCCACAGGAAGTACTGTACAGAAACAGGAAATAAATAAGGAACTCTCCCAATGCTAACACGTGTGAGTCTATATTATGTCGTATTTATGTCTTATATGTCTTATTTCCTCTTATTATGCCTACTATGAGTTATGGCCAAGTACAGTTCTATGATTATGTCAACCCAGCACCTTCACAAGTAGACTACAGTCCTGTGGAAAACACTGAAGTTGCACAAAACGTACTGAAAATAGATATAAATATATATATATACAGAATATAAACGTTCACACTACCAAAGTCTTTTGTTGCGTTTCCGCTTTAAAGTGGGTCGTTTCTTTTTACACTTGTGCCACAATTAGGAAGAGTAAGGGCCTTTTCTTGTGTGATTCCTACGTCACTAAGAGTAAGCGAGTTGCATTTCCAGGCTTGTCCAAAAGAGCGTTTTAAAGAAGAACAAGCGACCATCTATGATCTGAAGCACAGCACGTATGGAGGAAACCACTGCGGGCTGGAGAAATCGGATCCTTCCTTGGGGAATAGCCCAAAATAAACCCCTGTGTTCTCCCATATCAGGCCTTGTATAAATAAGATAGCACAGCGGGCCCACTGCACTCTGGGAATTGGCCAATCCTGGCCTGTAAACATCAGCCAATGACTCTTGGCAGGCCGGCGCGGCTCTCTGGAGGCGAGCTTGTGCGCTGGAATTCATAAATAAATCGCTTTTTTTTCTGGGAGGATTATGTGTCCGCAATCTCCCCCGTCCTCCCGGCCATCTCCCCTTCAAAATAAACAACCACCACAACCCAGCAGAAAAAGCTGCGAAGCGCCGCCACAGGAAATGATTCCCATTTGTTGCTGTAATTTTTGTGTGCATTATTTTCATAGCACTAGCCATCGAGCAGGAGCTACACAACATCCCTGCGGTGTCACGTCGAGGGTGCAGCCCAAAGATCGCTGCTTTTGTCGGCGTGGGCGAGCGCTTGATCTTTGATCTTGCACACTCAGGCGGGGTTTTTTTTTTTTTTTAATTTTAGGTGCTTTCCTGTTGATTTGCATTGATTAAAAAAAGCGAAGCACAACACGATGTACATTACAGTACAGTACAGTACAGTACAGTACAGTACAGTGGAACCTCGCCTTGCAGCTTGCATCATTTGCAAAGCCACCGAGATGCTCGGGGAAAATATTATGATGTTGTTATTATGCGTGTCCGGCCACATTTCCATAAATATGCAAGACTCACATCTCACAATAAGTACATACAAAATGCATTTAAAAATGGGTATGGCAGTATGTTCCCATTCAATAGAAGCAATATAATATAACATTTTAAATATTTATTTATATATACACATTACAGTGGTGTGAAAAAGGGTTTGCACCCTTCCCCATTTCTTATTTTTTTTATTTATTAGTATTTTATTGTTTGTACGATTTGGAGATGTTTTGTATTACATACCACTGTATATGATAATATAATAAAAATAATATACCGGTATATAAATGTCACAAAACATCTCCAAATCGCGCAAAAACTAAAATCTATAACATGAATAATAAATACATGCATGCACAAAGAAATAATGTGTAGGAATCGCATTGGTCTACGTCTAAATGAAGCCTTTTCAAGCATAAGAATGGCTAAATGAAGTAAAACACAAATAGAAGGCATTCAGAAGACGCGTTGAAAGACAAAAACAGGCCATCTCAGCTTTGTGCTCCCAGCGACAAAGCGTAATGTTGGGATGAACTTTTTCTTTTTACATTGCATTTGTTTTCTATTTTTTCAAACTTCCCTTTCGTACATTTTTTCTCGTAATATTAGGACTTTATTCGCACAATATGTCGACTTTATTTTCATAATATTGTAATTTTTTCCCCATCTTAATTTTCCAACAATTACAATATTTTCTTTGCTATTTTTGAACTATTTTTTCTTTGCTATTTTTTCAAATTTTTCAACTTCATGCTTTATTTTCTCCTAATATTGTGATTTCAGCCTCTCAATATTTGTCTTTATTATTGTAAAATTTGTGCTCTTTTTTCCATTTTTGCTGTTGTTTTTGTCAGTTTTCTTGTTTATTTGTATTTTTAGAGTGCCAAGTGCCAAGGGCCAATAAAAAAACAGCGCATATGGTGCCTGGACTGCACTTGGGGACACTATATTGTGTCTAATAGCTCTTATTTTCTCTGATTATATCTACCATATTGGGTAATAAGAGTGTAAAGGTGACTATTGGGGTGTTATTTCATGTCTAGAGGGCTCTAATAATGTTAAAAGGTGTATTTAGAAGGTAAATAGGTTTTCTGTGATTAATATGTCCTAAGTTCTCTTATGATGTCTATTAAATTGGGTAATAGGAGCGTAAAGGTGACTATAGGGGTGTTCTTTTATGTCTACAGGTCTCTAATAACATTACAAAGCGTATTTAGAAGGTGGTAAACACGTTTTCTATGTCCTATGTGTCTTATTCTCTCTTATTATGTCTACTCTAGTGGGTAAAGGAGTGTAAAGGTGACTATAGGGGTGTTATTTCATGTCATGAGGGCTCTAATAATGTTAAAAAAAATTATTCTCATCATATTTTGACTCACCCTACGATTGGCTGGTGACCAGTCCAGGGTGTACCCCGCCTGTCGTGCGAAGTCAGCTGTGATAGGCTCCAGCATGCCCCCACGACCCTCATGAGAAGCGGCATAAAAAAATGGATGGATGGATGGAAATTTTGACTCTATAATCATAATATTATAATTGTTTCTCCAACGTAATTTTCCAACAGTTGCAACTTTTTCTTTGCTTTGTTTCTCATATTAGATTTTTTCCCTTTAATTGTTCTACTTTATGCTCTAATAATGTTAAGAAGTGCATTCACAAGGTCGCAAACATGTTTTCTATGCACTAACAATGAAAATATTCCATGAATTAATAAAAACTTTGTGGAAAAAAAAGCAGTGGCCCGAGTTAGCAAACTATATTCCAGACGGCTCTCCGTGCGAGTTGTACGCCACTGACGACTGGCAACCACAAGAATAAACGACCTGAGCATTTCGAACTCTGTAAATGTACATTTCTGTGAAACATTTCATAGCCCGGACGGAACGCAAAGCATCATGATGCCTCACAAACACCGGTCCGAGTGGGGCTGGGTGTATTTTTTTCCAAGTGGAGGAGGACGACGCTAACTGCTTCTGTCGTGGGCGAGGGGGTTAAACGGTTCTGCGCGTGCACGCAGTCATCAAAGCATGGAGCGCTCCTCCTCGCCTCCTCCGCATGTTCCGTGCAGTACAGTGCAGACACGCAAAGACGCCTAGCGACCCTGCGATGATGCTGTGTGTCTGTGGGCAGGTGCACGAAGGCCACAATAAGATCAAAGCCCGGTGAAAGTAAAACAGCGCGGCGTGCAGAATCAAAACAACGCACTTGGCTGGCGAGGGAACGTAAAGGGGAGCTTCCTCTTTCCACGTCCAGAAGATAAGACAGGAAATGAGCTAACTTCCTGCAGTGGGGCCGTGTGGCGCCGCGGCATGTGGCTGAGCAACAAATGCATATGAGACCCCCTCCCCTCCCGGACTTCAGAACACCGTTACTGTGGAGGCAAACTTTAGAGTAGTCAGTGTGTAGCTTGTACAACAGTAGAGATTTCCTATGCATTGGAAATGAGTCCTCATGCTGCCATCATTGTCCAAATAGCTGCCACCACGGGTGAGTAGCAAGCATACTACAGTCAAGCACGTCTGGGGATGCACGAGTGCTGCTGTCACTGGGGGGAGCTGCGGTTCATTGAGGAGAAAGATGACATTCCGGGATGTACCGCCTCCTCCCACTGTGGCGTTGTGGCTTGCGGCAGTGAGCTGAACTCACCTGTGTTAGACATTTAGACAATAATGGCTGCATGGACTCACTTTCAGTCCATAGCGAAGCTAAGCTGCTAGCCAAGCTGTACACTGACTACTCGAAAGCAGGGCCTCTCAGATGGACCCACATTTTACAGTGGTTATCAAGTCGAGACCCACATTTATTTAAATCATTTTAGTTTCATTATTTTTTTACACATTTATTGAAGTCATTTTTTTCTTTTTTACATGTTTTTTGTCATTTTGATTTTTATTATTTTTACACATTTATTTAAGCCATTTATTTTTTTTACACATTTACAGTAGGTCATTTTTATTTTCATTATTTTTACACATTTATTTAAGCCATTTTTTTACACATTTATATGTCATTTAAAAAAAAAAAAAATAACATTTACTAAATTATTTGTCATTTTCATTTTTTACACTTAGTCATCTTTATTTTTAAAAAATTACTCTTTTATTTAAGGCATTTTAATTTGTATTTATTTTTGTTAGTATTTCTTTTCTACGTTTTATGTAAGTCATTTTTATTAATATTTTTATATATTATATTTTTTCCAGTTTTATTGAAGTAACGTGTATCATTACGGGGGCAGCATGGCTCAGGTGGTAAAGTGGTCGTCTGCCAACTTGAAGGTTGAGGGTTCGATCCTGCGTCCTCATGTGATCATGTCCAAGTGTCCTTGGTACTGTCCTAAGACACTGAACCCCTTGGACCCCCCCCGCTCTAATTTGTGCTGCTTCACTGTCGCAAGGAAGCCGCGTGTTTGCTGTTGAAATTACCGAGACTTCTTCCGAGAAACCGTCCACCTTTTACCCGGTGAGACGAGGCTTTGGCGAGGGTCAGCGTGCCCTGGAAACTCTGATAACCGAGTGTTGGCACACGCAAGAAAAATGTTGACGTTTGAACCCTCGGTACTTTGGACCGGGCTGGGGTTCAAACGAGGCGACAGGCCACTGGCAGTGCGACAGATAAACAACTTCACGGACGAGATAAGCAGGCCAGCGGTGACACTCTTTTATGCTTTCATGATGCTCAAATCATTAAAGATGATGAAACAAACAATCAATGTTACCCCATTGCTACCTTTACACTCCTATTACTCAATAAAGTAGACATAATAAGAGAGAATAAGACACATAAATAACACCGAAAAGTCACAGTTACACTCCTATTACCCAATATAGTAAACATAATAAGGGAGGATAAGACACATAGAACATAGAAAACCTGTTTACGATGTTGTAAATATGCTTTTTAACATTAGAGCCCTCTAGATATGAAATAACACCCCTATAGTCATCTTTAAACTTCTATTACCCAATATAATAGACATAATACGAGAGAATAAGACACCCAGGGCACAGAAAGCCTGTTTACAACCTTCTAAATATACTTTTTACCATGATTAGAGCCCTTTAGACATGAAATAACACCTCATAGTCACCGTTACACTCCTGTTACCCAATATAGTAAACATAATAAGGGAGCGTAAGACACATAGAACATAGTAACCTGTTTACAACCTTCTAAAGTTGATTAGGCGGTGGCACAACTTTAGCTGCCATGAATCATGCAAAAATCAACAGGCTCCAGCGGACCCCTGCCACGCCAGTATGGATAAGACATAGAAGGAAGGAAAGAAAAACAATGTCATTTTAGGAGCAAGTTACACGTAACGTTGAAATATTAAAGAAAAAATAGTATGAGGAACCAAAACAGCAAATAAAGTTGTCATTTTTGGCAGGAAAACTTGTAATGTTACGAGAATAATGTCAAAATATTATGGGAATAAAGTCATATTTGCCAGCACAAACTTTGCAAGAAGAAAGTTGAAATAGTCAGAACATTGAAAACAACAACAACAAAAAAAACACCAACATTGTGCTTTTTAGAAGAATAACGTCAAAATATGAAGAGAAAACAGTTGTAACCTAACAAGAAAAGTTCAGAATTTCATGAGAATAATGTCTTGATATTATGAGGAAAAATCATGTCATTTCAGTAGCATAAAGTTGAAATATTAAAGAAAAAAATATTTTTTAAGGCTTAATTAGAAAAAAACAAAATGAATCAAGTTTTCATTTTTGGAAAAATTAAGTTGCGGAATTCGTTCTCATATTAAAGCCAAAATAAAATATGATGGGAATAAAGTCAGAATTACCAGCAGAAAACTTACAAGAAGAAAGTTGAAATAGTTGGAAAATTGAAAAAAACTAATAAAAAAAAATAGCAGAAAAATTTTGGGGGAAAATTATGTTAGTGAAAAAGTTATAATACTATGAGAATAAAGCACAATTATTCTGGAAATAAAATGGGGCGGGGGCGGGGGGGGACAGTAAAAATGGGAAAAAAAACAGCTGTAATTTTTATGACAATAAAGTCAAAATATTAAGAGAAAAAAGTCGTAGTCTAATGAGAAAAAAAAACAATTTCATAAGATTAATAACTCGTAGTGTTAGGAGAAAAAATAATGTCATTTTAGTAGCATTAAGTTTAACTTTATTTTGTAAAAGGCTGAACAGTATGAGAAACTAGCAAAACAACAAATAAAGTTGCAATTTTTGGAAAATTAAGTTGCGGAAAAAGTTATAATGTTACCAGAATAAAGCCAAAATATTATGGGAATGAAGTCAGAATTACCAGAATATTAAGAGAAAAAAGTTGTACTCCAACAAGACAAAAAAATTCAAAATTGTAAATTCAAAATTAAACTGGTAATATTATAAGGAAAAAATATTTCTGTCATAGCGTAGAGTTGAAATATTAAAGAAAAAAGTCACAATATTATGACAAATAAAAGAAAATAAAGTTGTAATTTTTGGAAAATTAGGTTGGGCGAAAAACTTATAACAATGTGGGAATAAAGTCATAATAGTATGGGAATAAAGTCATAATATTATGGGAATAAAGTCATAATGTTATGGGAATAAAGTCATAATATTATGGGAATAAAGTCATAATAGTATGGAAATAAAGTCATAATGTTATGGGAATAAAGTCATAATATTATGGGAATAAAGTCATAATGTTATGGGAATAAAGTCATAATATTATGGGAATAAAGTCATAATAGTATGGAAATAAAGTCATAATGTTATGGGAATAAAGTCATAATATTATGGGAATAAAGTCATAATGTTATGGGAATAAAGTCATAATGTTATAGGAATAAAGTCACAATGTTATGGGAATAAAGTCATAATATTATGGGAATAAAGTCATAATGTTATGGGAATAAAGTCATAATATTATGGGAATAAAGTCATAATAGTATGGAAATAAAGTCATAATATTGCGAAAAGAAAATGATTTACAGAGACGGACAACGTTTGGAAAATGAACAGCAAAAATGGAGAAAAAGAGCAAAAAGTGAAGTTGATATTAATGATAGGCTTTTTCGCCAATATGACAAAGCTGAGATGCAGTTTTTTCTTGGACACCCCTGCAGTGCACAAACCACCCTGGCAAGAAACAATGTTTGCAGCAGGGAAGGTGTTCTATTTGTCAATTCAACTGTGGAATTTGACCTACAAGCGGCGCATCACAAGAGGAGCGCGCAACACAACGCAATGAAACACAACACGTGCAGTGGAAGGAAGAGGAACGGCGTGGCCGTGCGCCGTGGGCAGACTAAACACAAACACCAGCAGAGTTTACATTCGGGGCTGGAGGGACTGTGACAGCTCCGCATGGCTGCTAGCGGCAACATTAACACACTGGCAGATGTGCGACGTCCGGCGACGCTCCGGATGACGGGGAGACGTGCAAAAGCGTGTCACGTAACAGTCTATTGGAAGTGCGTGAGCCGCCATGCTGGAATTTACGCAGTTTCAAAGTCTTTTACACGCCCTTTTGTGTGTGTGTGTGTGTGTAGCTTGAATGCTAATGAGTGTGTGTCTCCAAGAAGCACTATCGTGTACTTATCCACTTTTGGCATATACACTGCCAAATATCACATACAACAATGAAACAGGAAGGAGCAGGACAGGAGGAGCAACACTCGCAGAGCTATGAAAGTGCTAACATTACACTCACATTTTAACATCAACATCACGCTAGGTAAGACTGCTTGCTTAAGATCAAACTTACAGAACACACGTCTTCCGGATAGTTTAAAAAGCTGTATTTTAAGACGCGTAGCAAAGCCTGCACGTGGCTACACGGTGAGCTACAGTGCTAACATTACACTCACATTTGACCTATTAGCCTATTCCCTGAAGAAAAAGATCAGACTTACAGCTACCGTGTCTTCCGGAAGTTTTATTTTAAGATGTGTAGCAAAGCCCGCACCTGGCTATGTACACTCACATTTTAACAGCAACATCAAGCTAGGTTAGCCGATTCGCTGACAAAAAACTACAAACTTACCTATTAGAAAAAAACAACTGTAGCTGACTGTTGGATAGTTGGCAAAGCTTTATTTCAAGATGTGTGGTGAAGCCTACAGTGCAGCATTCCACACATATTTTAACAGCAACATCATGCTAGGTTAGCTTATTTGCTGACGAAAAAACAAAATAATCAAAATTACAGCTCCCGCATCTGCAGTTGACTGGCCGAGAGTTGGCTTCATTTTATGATGTGTAGCATCATGCTAGGTTAGCCAATTTGCTGGAAAATAAAATCAAAAAATGAGCAAACTTACAGAGTCAGCTACAGTAGTCGGCAAAGCTTTATTTTAAGATGTGTAGTGAAGCCTGAGGGGGTGAGTGCATGCATGGGGCGGTCTAATCTCGCAAGGGTCGGGTCAGACGTGGTATCATGAGTGTTGGAGCGCCTCGTGACAAACAAGTGAGGGAGATGATGCATTTTTCTCACGTTTGCTTTTCAAAAACAGGCTCTAGGGACACTTATTACCGTGAGAACATCACTGAAAAGTCACTTTTGCATGATTGCTCATGCACGAGCACCTCCCTCCGTGAAAAATGAGCGTAATGTGCATGCCAGGCCACTAGTTGGTGCTGCAGTAAAGCAGCCATTTAGCGTCATCCATTCTCCAGGAACCTCCCCCCAGAACCAAAGCATCTCCCCTGACGTCCTCCTCTAGCCTTGCTCTCAGTGCGTCTGATCGTCCTTCCCGCTTCACGCAGACATGCGTTCGTAAACGCTTTCCATTTTCTACTCCAGCGAGCCGTTACGAAAAGCGATGCATATTCGGCCAAATTCAATCAGCATCTGAAAAAGGCCAGCCAGGACTCCGTGCGGCGTTCATTCCCGGTCTGTTGCCTCCCTCGGCCTCCGCGGTCGTATTCCGAGCCCTCTCGCTGACAGCTGGCTCTGATTATGGCTGTGAAAAATGGAGCAGTCACGCCAACAACTGCCCCCCCACCCCCGCCTCCTCTGCTCCAACTCCACAACATTCCTGCAGCGTGACTCCGCACTTTCTCCCTCCTGGTGCTGCGAGGGCCCGTCGCCGCCTCCTCCACAACACGACTCTTTCCTCCCGCCGTTGCTCCTTCTTGCTGGTTGTTTCACCGCTGGAGTTCACCTTTGCAGGGCTTTGGGAGAGAGGTGACGACCAGGGGTCTCCAAAGTGTGGCCAGGGGGCCACTTACTGACCTGCGGCCATTTTTTATATTGGCCAGCGGCACATTCTAAAAATGTAATTTTTAGAAAAAAAAAATTTGATAAAAATTTTCCAAGAATAAAAAAACCCCCAAAATATTACCAAAAAATGTACGAGAATAACATAATATTATGAGGAATAAAAGAAAAGAGGATTTGTGGTAATATTATGAGAAACAAACAAAACAATGAACACATTTTTGGAAAAGTATGTTGGGGAAAAGTTCAAATATTATGGGAATAAAGTCACAACATTAGCAAAGAAAAAAGTCACATTCTGACAAGGAAAAAAACGGCAATTTTACAAGAATAAACTTGTGATATGATGCGGAAAAATAATGTCATTGTAGTTGCATGAAGTGAAATATTCGAGAAGAAAGAGGCTGTTTGTCTTAAACCGTGATGTCACGAGAAACACATAAAACAACAAACAAAGCTGGAATTTTTGGAAATGTAGGTTGCCGAAAAAGTTTCAATGCCATGAGAATAAAGTCAGAATGTTCGACGAGCAACGTCAGAAGAACGTTGAAAACAGTTGCTACATTTTTTTCAACGAAACAACGAAAATGGAGAAACCCCCCCCACCCCTAGTGTATTTGTAATGAGAATAACGTCCAAATAATACGAGAAAAAAGTCGCAAGTTAGTTAGTCCTAAGTTTTACGAGTCATTTTAGTAGCTTAAAGTTGAAATACTAAAGATTGTTTTTAAAGTCATTATATTATCAGAAACAAACAAAACAAAATGAAAAACGGCGCCCTAATCCCGCCGCCGTCTTCTGATAGCAGCGTGACGCGCGTGGCGCTGCGGAGGCCAGCAGATGCCGAGGGAGTCGGGTTGCAAAAACCGGCTACAGGACGTTCATCCATCATGGTGACCGTGCGGGAGCTTCTCCTACGACTTCTTGGATGTTACCTCAGCCGGATGAGTCACGGCGGAGCAGGAGCACCCATGTGCGCTCCATCTGTTCTTCTCCCGCACATTTCATCTCTCCGTCCTTCCTCTTTTATCTTCAGGCTTCAATTCAAGCCGCCACGTTGTTTTCTTCACGTGCCCTGCAGCTGCTATCCAAATATTCCTCCTGTAATGATGGCATCCATGCATCCACTTTCAGTACCGCCTCTCCTCATTCAGGTCGAGGGTAAGCTGGAGCCTACCCCAGCAGGGACAGGAAAAGGAGCAACACACTGTAGGCCTGCTGCCAAAGCATCAGTCAAAGATCCTCTATGTTTTTCAGGACCTACTGTAAAAACACCAGTCAAAGATCCTCTGCATGAAAGTACCACACTATCAAAGATCATCTATAATTCTCAGTCTGCTGTCTTTTAAGTCCCTACTGCAAAAACGTCAAAGATCCTCTATATGAAAGGTCATTAATATGACAAGAGCGGTTTGCTCTTTTTAAGGACCTACTGCAAAAAAACGGTGGTCAAAGATCCTTTAAATGACAGGAGTGCTGGTGTAAATCTTTAAACTGGAATCTCGTAGGCAGCATGCCATCAAGGACCATGATCATCAAAACACGATCAGTCTACTGTTTTTAAGGAACGACTCCAAAAACGGCAGCCAAAGATCCTCTATATGACAGGAACGCTCTGCTGTTTTTAAGGCGCTATGGCAAAAACGGCAATCAAAGTTCCTGTACACGGAAGCAGGAAAGATCATCGCTGTGACATCAGCGGTGTGATGGTTTTCAGGATCTGCTGGAAAAACGCCAGTCAAAGATCAAACAAAAACGTACACTGAAAAAAATACATTTGTAAACGACGACATCAAATTTGATGTAAATGCATATCAATTTGGGAAACATGGGCCATTATTTTATTTTTAAAATACTATACTATGTTGTTTGTTGCGAGCGGTGACCCGTCCCACTTTGTTTGGCGGTCCTTGAATGCACCATTACTGTATGCGTGCACTGCCTTTCTCCCAGGCTGCGCAGATCGACTACTATACTGAGTTTTTACCCTTTTCCTTGAAGGATTGGCTGCGCAGTTCAATCGCGAGGTCTCGTGATTGTTGTTCTTACTGGTTTTGAGTCAGGTGACGGCGGCGTGTCGGACGCAGCTGAAACACTGCGTGCGCGCCGGTGATGTCGTCAGCCGTGGGTGTGTTTACATGACAGCTGTGTGTTCTGTACTTCGCTGCGCTGCCAAGCCGTGAGTCATGTGGTGAGGGAAAAAAACCAAGTAAATCAACAAAAATAAAATAAAAATAACCCACATTGGAAGCTCCTCTCGCAGGCTTCACACCTACACGCCAACGCGGTTTATCGCACCCGGGCTACATCTTCGTGTTTCAGCCCCCTCTCCTCCATTGTGTCACCCGTTCAACTAGTGGCTTCTAGAGTCTACTGTAGTGCAACGCTGAGGGCAGAGCAGCGTATGTTTCGTTTTCAGAAGAGGTGGATTTCCTTAAAGCGGTAAACGTTTGCAGGAAGATGGCTACGTTTACGTCTCTGGCGTGGAGCTGGTTTCGGCGCTGCCATCTTTTGCTGGGTCGCAACATCTGCATGTTGATGTTGTCAGGTTTGGCCCTCGTGTTGCCAACTCCTCAGTCAGGAAAGTGGCATCCTGTGTGATTCCCTGCGTGTGAAGCACCTGTGATCCCTCGTTTGTCGTGGTTCATTGGTTCCAGACCCGACCGTGATAATTGAACCCGTTTACAACCTTCTAAATATGATTTTTAACATTATTAGAGCCCTCTAGACATGAAATAACACCCCAAAGTCACCTTCATAGTCCTATTATTAGAGTAAATAAGACATATAAAACATCAATAAGACTCATGCTTGTGTGTGTTGCTGAAAATGTGTTCTGATGGAGTTCTGGGGACTTGATTGAATTGGATTATCTCACAACGTGCACAACAATCCCCAATAAAAACACGAGCTACTGTTAAAGCTCAACTCTGAACCCCTGATGCCACCTCTTGTCCGCCGGCCACTCCGCTCCCCTCAGGAACACAATTACAGCAACCCACACGAGTCTTATTCATGTCTTGAAAGGCTTTTTTACTTTGGTTACGTCTACTACGTTGGGTAATAGGAGTGTAATGGGCGCCACACGCGGGAGGAGACAAACAACTGCAATTGGCAAAACTCGTCGCCGACGCGTAGCGACCCATTCACACGAGAGGCGACGAGCGGCTGTGACCAGGTGAGCACATCCAGAACAAATCGTACGAGTCTCCCACGGTTTTGATTGGCTGTCAGATGAGGACAGATGAGGACGGAATTTGGGGGCATCAAAGTAGTTCAGAGGAGGAAAAGCAGGCGGTGTTGATCAAGTACTCTTGCTAGTACCGGATCTTGCGAGTATTGAAGATAAAGTTACATAAATGTCCGTGTAAATGACTCTAAGCTTACCAGATATGTTTACTCTGGCGCCAACGAGTTCCCAAGCCACTTTTTTCGTTATATCTCTATATTCTTTTTTAGAAATGCCAAAAAGCTCCGGGAAATCTGACATGGCAAGTATAGTGTACTGATTAGCATCCTGTCCGCTCATTGGTCCATCAATGAAACTCCCGCTCATTGGTCCTCGCTTGGGATCGCGTCGCAAGCCAGCGTGGGCACGATGACACGCATGTACACAAACTAGGGCGATTATCGCGTGTCGCTTGGCTGGACGGCAACACTATCGTGTCGGTTCCATTGACAATGAATAGAGTAGAGGCGATGTCGCCTCCCGTGTGTGGCGCCCGTAAAGGTGGCTATAGCGGTGTTATTTCATGTCTAGAGGGCTCTAATAATGTTAAAAAACATATTTAGAAGGTTGTAAATAGGTTTCCTATGCTCTAACTAAGGAAATACACTTATCACCGTGGGGTCCGGAACTGATTAACCGCCATAAAGGAGGAATTACTGCAGTCCCAAGAATGTTGTCTCCATAATATAAGAACATTCTTATGTAAAAACCAAAAGGGTCATCGACGTGTTCAACCGGATTGAGCTTTAGCTTATCTGCACATGCCATCTGATCGTCAAGTTGCGCTCGGTTAAGGTTTTATCCGCTTCCTCGCTTGACAGCAGGCTTCCGTGATGTAACTTTAATAGCATTCTGCGGGGGACGCTGCAGTAAATCAACCAGCGGCTTACCCAAGCTCCTGTAGAAGATTGCCATTTGTCTTTCAATGCGGGACTGGGTTGGGGGCTTTTTCATGTTACCATCGCGGCTAACAAACAGTTGGGACGTTTCTCCCGGGAGAAAGACAGGATTTTTTGGCTGCACTTTGCCGTTGTGGACTCTGGTCCTGAAGAAGGCATGGGTTGAGAGGCTGTGGGGGGAATGGTATTTTTGGTAAGTGTGCCATTATTTACGAGCAGGGGATGGGGGCTGTGGGAGTACAATTAAAAAAAACTGTCATTTCTGGGAAAGCCATTGAATTTTACTGGCCTTTGTAGAACCTATAAGGGGGTAAGCGAGGGAGGGTCCAAGCCAAAACCAGAAAGCGTTTAACAAGCGCAAAAAAAGTGTTTCCATATTCTGGTGTGGCACAAAAACTGTAGGTTTAGCCTCTGCATGACGCGTGACATTCATACTACTGACGGGAAATGAACACTAGCATGTTTTGGGGACATGCATGCCATAAATCCACAACGTGAACGCACATTTCTATACCGTCAACCGACCATGAATATCTTCTTTGCTAATCTCTCTTCTTCTGTCACTCTTAAAGCGTCCCAAAGGAGATCTCGTCACAACACTTGTTCTCAATTAAAGGATCTTTTTCTTCAGGGTCCTTTGAAATGGCAGGCAGCTCCATTCCGCGGTGGCTGGAAGAGTGCCTTGTTATTGTTTTCAGTTGCACTGGGAACATGTTGGTCCGCTCCAGCGTTGAATGGATTGGGCGGAGGGTGGCGGTTAATCGGCCGTAATTGCAACCCAATTACAGCATAGAATAGCTGTCTCTCTTCAAAGGCTTCATACCAAGGTGGATTGCGTTAGCATGCTGGAAGGCGTGCTGGCTGCTCCGATTTGAAGGTTCCTTCAAATGTAGTCCTTTTCCTGTTTTTGTTCACTTGCATCCACCGCCTTCCTTCCATCCGATCATACCTTGCATCTTCTAATAGCAGATATGTGAAACTTGCTTGGTTACGTTCAGATTTGTTGCCACCTGACGTCATGACACACTGCCGCAGGTGGGATACACGTCGGGTTTATGTCTACTGTACATACGAACGAGGCCTGAGTCGCATTTGAAAATGTCAATTGTATCGTGCACACTGACATGAACAAAAAAAAAAAAGACTCGGAATTGACCTGCAGTGTGAACATAGCCTTGGTCTCCATTGGAGGGCTGCACCCTTCGGACGGGACCCTTGTTAAACGAGATCTTCTTGCTGCGTCCCAACATTAACTTTACATGCATGTCATAATGCGGCAGGTGGGTGGGGGTGGGGGGTGTTCGGCAGTCTAAACCGAAAAGCCGAGGGCCAAACTGCCAATTGCCATACCTCCATAGATTGTTTGGTTACAAAAAACACTCCATAATAAAAAAAAAAACTGCCATATAAAGAGTCCCCTTTGGGAACATGAAATACGTGCTGTATATATATATATATATATATATACACACTGTATATATATATATATATATATATATATATATATATATATATATATATATATATATATTCGGCAGAGGAAATTGCTTAGCTGTAGAGCTTGATCTTTTTAGTCACGAGCTTGAGTTTTGCTCATTTCCTGATTGTTTTCCGCTGAGCCGGAGATGGATGCACTTGCCCGGGATCACATGGACGTCTGGAATTCACAGCCAGGGCCTTGGAGCGGGAGAGGGAAGGAATGTAATCGCAGGAGAACAGGAATAAGACATTGATCAACAAACTTTTGTCGCAGCGAAGTTTTAAGCTGAACCCGTCCGGAGCCGGACATAATGGATTTGTGTAATTCTAGTCCCGCAGTGAGCGCACAAGGCCCAAGTGTGACATCTAGGAGACTCGGGGAAGCAGATGGACAGGGCCGGATTTTCTGGAGCTGGGAGAATGCTTCCCACTGTTCCGACGCCACACAAAGCCCATTGATTATCTCCTGCGTTGAGTGAGGATCCCGTGGACTATCTCGTTTCAGCGTTCGCCGCATGGTCAAGACACCTGGACTGCGCTCGGTTCCCAGCACCCGATTAGGGGGGAGGAGGGCGACTGGACAATATCGTGTGCAGCATCAGTGTGGAGTTTTTTTCCACTGTGGTCCTGGATGTGCGAGTGGAAAGCCAAACTTCCCATGATCCCTCTGGGCAGACGCAGAGATTGTTCTTCAGGAAACACAGGTCAGGAAGTCTAAAGAGGAAGCTGGCTTTCTCAATCTAAACACAGCCCTGAGACATGACGCTGAACCCGCACCATTCCAGTCCCTTGTTTTGATCCGTTTTAGCCAGAATGCAGCTTGATCGTCTTCCAGATGGCTTTTAATCCGCACTGACATCGCCAAACACATTCGATCTCTCCCACTTGGTGTTTTCTTTGAGCTCTGGTCACAATTACTGTATGGAGCCCCGATGCCCACCCAGTCAGGGGATGGGATGGGAGAGAGCGGCCAGCCGGCGTTTGGAGAGCTTCATGGGAACGGCATCAGCAAGAGAGCTTGGTGGTTGACCACTAACAATTTTGCGGCTGCCCCGTATGGACAATTAATCGCTGCTGGTTCTTATTTGCCAAACCCCCCCCCCCCGCCCCCTACCCCTCTCCAGCCCAAGTCTAGTCCCGGGAGGCTCGTCTTGCCTTGCAGCGCAAACATGATGCGATGGCCACAGGCCTCCCGTGTGGATACTGCTAGCATGCCATGAGGCCATGATGAAACACGCTCACAAATTTTAACCCCCACTATGCAAAAAAGGGGTCAGAACATGATGCAAAAATGCTGCGTTTCATTCTATTTATAATTGTTATTAAAAGTCCCCCGTTGTGCAAAATGGAGGATGGTAGGAGAACACTACTTGCTAACACGAAGGCCACGTCCGTGAAGGGGAAGAATGAAAGGATGCAACTTAGCCACTTTTTTCTCGTTGGAATAGAATTTTTTTCGCTTAATATTATTTTAACTTTTTTCTTTGGAAAAATACAACAGTTTTTTTCAGTTCTGCTACTGCATTTTTTTCCTCATGATTATTTCTTAAAAAGTCAGTTTTCTTCGATATTTCAACTTGATGCGACTACGTGATGTTCTTTTCTCTCATCATATTTTGACTTTATTTTTGGGGAAAAATGCTGTTGTTTCTTTCCATTTCTGCTGTTGTTCTTGTTTTTTTTTAATTTTCCAACTATTTCGATTTTCTTCTGATAATATTATGACATATTCCTGCAGTATTTGTACTTTATTCCCATAATATTCAAGCAGTTTCTCCAATCTAATTTACCAAAAAATACAATTCAATTTTCTTTTGGTTGTTTCTCATAATATTAAAATCAATTTTTAAAAGTCTGTTTTCTTTAATATTTAAACTTCATGCAAATAAAATGATGTCATTTTTTTCTCATTTGTATCTATGAAGCATATGCAGTATATACATTCATACAATACCTTACTTAACATTGTTTTCAAGTTAATTATGAAGCAGTGCGGCTTTTATTTTGTAGCGGCGAGCCGCCACGATCAATTACATGTAGCGGAAACCATGAGGATGGGGGGGCGAGGGGTAGCAGTAATTCGGAGGAGCGCGGAGGTGGTGGCAGCCGGACACGGTGCTGCTTCTCGGGTGTTCGCTTGTGCCAGTTGTGTGGCGTTGTTTGCGGCCACGTCGAGAAGCTAATTGGTGATTCTGTATCCATTGGCTTAGCAGCAGATGTGTGTTGGGATGGATGGATGGATGGATGGATGGATGGATGGATGGATGGATGGATGGATGGAATACATCGGAGTTGGAAATTGAGAGTCTGACAATATCGGAATATCGGCAGAGAAGCCAATATCGGACATCCCTACTTATTAAATAAAAATTGAAGAATATTTTTTAAAATAAAAACAAAAAAAGACATTAATATTGTATGAATATTACATAAAATGAATCAAATAAAGATGAATAACTTTTAAAAGTACATCTCTGTATTGGCTGATGTCTCTCACTAGCTCCCACTAGCGAAAGCACGTTTAAACTGTCTAACTTCCAGCATCAAGGCTAGCACACTTCCAGTTCACTGCAGGCATGGCTCGCAATTTTGCGCTTCGATTATCACTCCCAGAATTTTTCGGAAATGAACTAATTACTAAATGATCGCTGTTGGTAGACTATTACTAACTATTATTGGTCAAAACACATTGACATACAAGTGACCCTGTGTGTAGTATTCTTCTCACTAGGCGACCAAACATTGACACATTAGCTTACATGACATTACCTTAACACAAGTCCGACGTGATGGAGTGAAAAAAAGTTCTCATCCCATTCCGTGTGAAAGTAGTATGTTTTTGGCTTCTTAAGTTGAGGCTAACTGGTTAGCTTGCTAGCGGCCGTCTCGAGTCCCTGCAACATAAGAGTTGCGCAATGCGTTGTAAACAATGAATAACAGGAGTGTAAAGGGGAGTATAGGGGTGTTATTTCATGTCTAGAGGGCTCTAATCATGTTAAAAAGCATATTTAGAGAGCCATAGACACGTTTTCTATTCTCCAACTACAGAAATATGCCATTCATTAACATTGAATCCTATGAATTCATTTATCGCGGTCGGGTCTGGAACCAATTAACAGCGATAAACGAGGGATGACTGAATCCTATTTGGCGAAATGGTAAAAAGGAGATTTCTCAGTATGATGCAAAAAAAAATCAAAATCAAGGTATTTTTCAATGATGTTTTTCCATCTCTGGACTACACAAACATGTCCACATTTGTCCAATCAGCCCAGTCAGCTGGACTGCCAGTATGTCGAAAGATGCTCACATGCCGGGGAAAAGGGAAGTTATATAAGAAAGCCTTTTAATAGGAGATGAAGTAACACTGAACGAATGCATCCTTCACTGCTGAGGAACTGCAACTGTTCCATCCACATCACATTCATCAACAAGCCTATCAACTAATTCCAATCGGCAGTATTTCTTCTTGAAGATGCTGCGTAACGAGCCTGTGGTTCCCCTCAAGCGGGATGCGTGGGGGCGCACTTTGACATCACTGTGCCAGAGGGTGTGTTTGTGGAGTTGATAAGTCTGTTTGCTCCACGCAGCGTGTCAGTGATTACACAACAGCCTCAAAGAAACATCTCCTCTTGGAAGGTACGCGCTTCGTTCTGGATTTTTACACAAACATGCTTTCAAAAAAAACAAAACATAGCTGCAGCAGCACAGGCAGAAAGCTGCCCTCTGCTGACTGCCAGCTGCAACTGCAGCCAGGTGTTTCCGCTTCAACGCCCGCCCCCCCCAGAAAACCTTTCTGTTGCTTCTTTCATCTCCTGCTCCGAAAAGATAAAAACCAAGCATCCCGTCATCCCACGCCGTCGTTATCAGCGACATCAAGCCGAGGGTCACGGCGGCGGAGGAGTGTGACGGCATCCTCAACGCGGCTTGATAGCGCCTCCGGGCCCCCGAAATCAAGCCATCACAGACGGGACGGGAGCGGAAAAACCTGTCCGAGGAGCTGGCCTCGTAAATATCCGCACAACACAGACGGGGGGAGAGAAACAGCGATGCGCTAAAGCGTGGCTGCTAAGGACTAGCGAGGGCGTTGAGTTCAACGAGGATGGCAGGCGTCCAACGTCCTGGAGAAAATATACGTCTTCATAGCAAGAGCGAGTCCAACTTGGATGCCACGCTTGAATCAAGCTGATGCGAGCAGTTCACAGTTCAGCACGGAACCTTCCATCCGCTCCGGAAGTGCCGACTCTGACCGAAACGGACTCTAACTGAATCCACTTGTGGCGTACCTGTGTTACCGTACTTCACCGACATCATCATGACTCCCGCTTCCTGTTTCCATGTACTGGCTAGCTAATAGGCTGCTAGCGTGGAGGTTTTGTGGTAAAAATACATGAGGAACACAGCTGGATTAATAACGCGACACGTTGGACGCCAACCGGTGAATGCTCCAAAAACCGAGGCAACATTTTGCCGTAAAAATTGGAAAACACGCTAACCGATGCTCCGCCGTGTAATATTGTTATTAAAGTCATTATATACTTATTCTTACTCCTGTGTTATTATTTCCACATTTGTTTGCCAAAATTACAACTTTATTCTCTTTTTGTGATATTCTTCTTGGAGAAAAAATACACCGTTGTTGTCGCAGAATTAGCTTACGATAGTTTCTTGCAACAATGTACTTCTTTTCTCATAATACAAACATACGCGTATTTTACGTTTTACAAGACGCAAACCGGTTGCAAAATTGCGGCCCAAATTTTCGACGTGAACCGTAAAACGCGCTAACCGAGGTTCCGCCGTGTAATGTTGTTGTTAAGGTTACAAAAACAAGCACACGGAGAACGACAGGTGTCAGCCACAAACCAACCAAATGAAGCCTTGCAATATAACAACGCTTTTCTCACATGCAAGCAGTTGCTTGTTAAAATGAAATGACTTTTCTCTCGCATTGGGACTTATTTTCCCCTCATTTCAAAGCTCACTTGTTAAAATCTTCTTTCTTCCCGTCATGTCACATCCATGTTGTATTGAAAAAGTACAAAGAACATATAAAAGAACATATAAAAGAACATATACGTACATGATAGATACATTTGTGTTTTTCCTAAACATATTAACTTGTGCCTTGTGATTTAATGTGATGTTTAACTTTTAACTTGTTTTTAAAACTCATTTTTCATCATTTGTTGTCGCATTACAAGCATTAATTCATTCAAATTCCGATGTTATTGTCCCATTGTTGTTTGTTTTTCGGTTTTCCTAAAAATATGACTTTATTCTCAAAATACTACAACCTTTTTCTTGACAAGCTTACAAACTTGATCATCCTATTAAACTGATTTCTTTACTTTATTATCTTATATTTGGACTTCTGCCTTATTCTTGTAATATTACTATTTATTCAAATCTGAACTTTTTTCTCTTTCAGACTTTATTCTCACTTTATATGATTTTTTTTCCCCACATTTATTCGCTAAAAACTACAAATAAACATGTTTATCATACGATTAGCTCGTGATTTTGCGATATTTTGTTGTAATATTGTACTTCTTTTCCCACAATATAAACATAGACATTAAAATTACAACTTGACCGGTCATGTTTTATCGTGTTATTTCAGCATTTCCTACTATATACGGTAATCCCTTGTTTATCGCGGTTAATTGGTTCTGTGATGAGTGAATTTCTGCAAATTCCTTATTTATAAATAGAATATTTTGGTAGTTAGCACCTTCTAAAAAAGCTTTTGAACAGTATTGGAGCCCTGTAGACATCAAATAACACCCCTATAGTTACCTTTACACTCCTATTACCCAATATAGTAGACGTAAGAGAAAATAAGACATAAATAAGACATAAATAAGAGAATTCCTTGTCGTTTTTGTTGTTTTTTTTACATCCTGTTTATATATCCTGTTTTATATATATATATATATATATATATATATATATATATATATATATATATATATATATATATATATATATATATATATACATACATATACATACAGTATATACATACATATATATATATATATACATATATATATACATATACATATATACAGTATATACATACATATATATATATATATATAATTATTTTAATCTAATTTATTTATTTCTTCCCCCAACTTAATTCTCCAAAAATGACAATTTGATTTGGTTTTGTTTCTCTTTTTTTTCTTTAATATTTTTACTGTATGCTACTAATATGATGTGAAATTATGAATTGTTCTCTCTAGGTTACAACTTTTTCTCTTAATATTTTGACTTTATCTTGTAAAATTACAGCTGACTTTTTTTTTTTGCTGCTGCTGTTTTCCAAATATTTCAACTTTCTTCTTGTAAATGTTCGTTGCGTAATATTATGACTTTATTCGCCCAATATTTGATAATAATATAAATAATTATATAAATGTTATATAAATCTAATATAATAATTATCAATATTATTATAAATGAAATATAAAATATTGAATGAAAATTAAAACATTGATTTTGAAATTAAAATAGGTAAAATTTCATAACTAACTTTTTCCCCAAACTAATTTTGAGAAATGACAACTTTGTTCATTGTTTTGTTTGTTTCTCACTTTATTCTTGTCAAAATTCAGCAGATTTTTGCATTTTTGCTGTTCTTCTTACTTCATTTTTTGTTTTTTGTTAAATTATATTTTTATTTTTGAAATGTGCCGCGGGCTAATAAAAAAAAAAAACAGCCCCAGGACGCAAACAACCCCTGGGCCACACTTTGGACATCCCTGGCCTTGCATTAGTCTCCTCCTAATCTGCTCAATTACTGGCATTTCCTTGACTTTGTGGATTATTTACAGTCGCGTTGATTTTGTGCGAGGCGGCCGCTGTTGTGAACGACTTGTGGGAATTTCAGTCATACCTCTCCTGATCGTACCAGAGGCTCACGCTCGCCAAACGCCCCTTTGAGGCGCAGACGTGATTTCCAGCAAGTCTGTCATCCCACCCTGTCGTCTGTGAAAGCACTCCAGGGGGGAGATTGCTCCACGCCGGGCCCGCCTCGTAAAACTCTTTTCGTATGTTAACACACGCACGCACGGCCACCAGCTAGCTAGTTAGCTCGGGCGCCGTCGTATCCAAAGTGTGCTAAAGATAACAGCTTTGAAAGGTCAGCTTATGAAAATTGGGAAGCAACAAAGTGAGCGGGTGGCAGAGCAATTTTAACCGGGGTGCGGGGGGGTAGGTGGAGGAAACAACAAGTTTGTGCGTGTGTGTGCGTGTGCTCCTGTGTAAGAAAAGGACGAAGAAAGAGAATACCACCCCCCCAGCCCTTGTCCCCTCACCTCCCGGGGGCAGTCCTGTGTAGTAATAAACATCCCCCATAAATCTCCCCCCTCCTCCTATCTGCTTCTTTTCTTCTCAGCCCCCCCGTAACACCCCACCCCCCGCCCCCCTTGTCCTGCAACCCAACCCTGACATTGACTCTGCACATGGCCGCTGGCGGGGGGGGGGGGGGGGGCGGTGAGCAAGACGAGCGGCATAAAGGTTTGTGGAAGTTTCACCAGCTCGCCTCTTTGTGTGGGAATCACGTGACATCACGCATGCGTCACCTGCCCTCACCTGAGGAATGACCTCCATCCGCCACAATAAAAGCACACTTTCACGCAAGACGATGCTGTCGACAAACGGTGGTGACAAAAAAACTCTGTCACTTTTCTGTTCAAAAACAGCTCAAATGTTCTGCACTGAGCTGTTTTTTTTCACTAATTTTTGTCGGAATTCCGAATTGTGTGAACCCACGGGCGCGTTCAAATGCGATGACGACAAGGACGAAAGGCCATTAAGTCGTAAACTGTGAAGTTGACTGAAATTTTATGGAAAAAAATACGTCAAAAGTTGTCGAATGCCCTTTAAAGTCGCAAAAATGCAGAATTTGGTCACAATTTTCCAGAAATATAAGCCTCAAAAGTCGCTTATGTTGCTAGCATATTGCGTGAAACTTTTTCAAATTACAAACCGTACAACCTCATTGGTGCGTGCGAATGCATAGACAAGAAAGTCGAATACCCATTAAGTCGTACAATATGGAGTTCCACAGAAATGTTTGGTGAAAAAACAACTCGGAAGTTGAACAAAAGGTTATTAGCATATTGCCGAATGTGATTAAAGTGATAAAAATACAGACATTGGTTCAAATTTTTGTGAAAAATAAGTCTCAAAAGTCACATAGATTGTTGCTAGCACATCGCATGCAGGTTTTCAAATTACAAATTGTACGACCTCACGGGTGCGTTTCAATGCATAGACAAGCAAGTGAAAATGCCCATGAAGTCGTCAAATATGGAGTTCAACAGACATTTTGTGGAAAAATAGGCCTCAAAATTAGGAGAAAAAGCTACCAGCATATTATCAAACGCCCTGAAACACAGTTTGGTGGAAATTTTCAGGAAAAATACGCCTCAAAAGTCACATAAAATGTTGCTCGCATATCGTGCGGAAGTTTTTCAAATGATGAACTTTACAAGCCCACGGGTGCGCTCGAATGCACAGACAAGACAGTCAAAATGCCCATTTTTTGATGAAAATACAACTCCTAAGTTATATCGAAAGTTATTAGCACATTGTTGAACGCCCCTCAAATCACGGAGTACAAAACTGACCAACATTTTTGGGAAAAAAACACGTCAAAAGTTGCACAGAAAGTTATTACCACCTTGCCCAATGCCCTTAAAGTCATACAAATGCAGAACTCTGTCACAATTTTCCAGAAAAAAACACCTCAACAGTTGCATAAAACATTGCTAGCACATTGACTGAATATTCCGAATTGTAGGAGCTTGCGGGTGCGCTCGAATGCACAGACAGGGAAGTGGAATGCCCTGTGAGCCATAAACTATGGGGTTTAACTGAAATCCCCGGTACAAAATAGGCCTCAAAAGATGCATTGAAAGTTCTTTGCAGGTTAAAAGTCGACTAATTTCATTTTGTCAGCATCACCTGTTGTCAACGGTGGTTTGATTTGGTCTTACCACACATAGAATGACAAACTGTGCCAGAGTTTAACTCTGGAACAGATGATTTCTACTTGCATGGAGGGCGGTAGAAGGGGTTGGGAAGGAGTTAATAACCGCTACCCTGGATTGACTTGGAAAGTCCCAGCAATGATGTTAGCAGTCCAGCAATTAGGAGTAAATTAATGACAGAGCAGGCAGTGGATGGGAGGATAAAGCACCGCGGCTCCAATGAGTAAACAACAGCTAAAGCCATCATAAATAATTTATCATGTCTGTTTTTTAACGCTTTACTCACTTCAACGTTGCTCGGCTTGAAGCTCGGAAGAAACAAGCACGGCTGCAGAGCAACAAAAAAAAAAAGAAAAGAAAAGAGGAAGAAGAAGAAAAAGAGGGGAGGGAGAAAAGTTCACAAAGTTGACGCCCAGCGTGGAGGCTCCTCCTGCTGGAGGATTATAAGGCAAATGTCGGGGCGGGACAGAACCACTGGGGGAGTTCTGCAGAGGGGTCACAAACACACAAGAAGGATCCGCAAAGCACGCACTGCAGCACGGCAGTCAACTTCCAAACAAGCCCGCCGGTTTGGTTGTTGTTGTTTTTTTCTTCTTCCCCCCGCCCCCCACCCGGAGCAACTTTTTGTCGCTGCAATCATGAGCACGGCTGTGGTGTCGCCTTTTTTCGACTTTGAAACGATGAACAAGGTAACTTTGTCTCTTTTTTAATGTTTTCGTTGCTGGGTTAGCTGCTAGCTAGCACGGCTAGCTTGTGTGGAGGAATGATGCGCACGGCGGCCCTCGTTGTGATTTATTTCGCCTCCGGTTCCACTCACTGTTTTTTACCATAACTTTCTCTTTCTGTGTATACTTTGACGGCGTTGTCGAGGCAGGAAAGCCTCTTTTAACGTGTTTTCCAAATGTTAGCTAACGTTGAGAGTGCAGGCTAGTTGACTTGTTTGTGTGCGCCACTTTTTTGTTGTTTAACACTGATCCCAAATCAGCCACATGCTCGCTAATCATTCACCAGATTTGTCTGGCATTAACCCTCCTTGGACAGATTAGCTGTCTAATATTTCGTCCATTGACGCAACATCAACAACCCAAAAACGCCGATTTTAGTTTCCCTCCAAATTCCCCGCAGCTGCTTATTAGTTGTTTTGTTGTAAAAGTGCATCAAGAGCCAGATGGATGCCACTTTGGTTATCTTTCGAGCGATGCAGCCTCCTTTTGTGGGCCCAGCGAGCAGATCCAGCGCCGGCCTCTCATGTGCTCCATTTTACTGAGCCAGCCGCACATTCCCGACCAGGGCAACCAGCCAAACCAGCTGCCACTCCGTTCTTTAGGCTTGCATCCGCTTGTCCGAGCCAGAAAAGACTTGTAATTATTTGCCTGTCTTTGCAGAACAACAAGCTGCTCAGCTACAACAGCAACCTGGGCGCCCCCCACCCCATGACGGTCCCCAACGTGGCCATTCCCAGCCCCGCCGGAGCCCTGCTGGACAGGAAGGCGGTGGGCTCTCCCTCGGTGGGAGGCGTGTACCAGCGGCGGCACTCGGTCAGCAGCACCAAGTTCAGCCAGAACCAGTTCCTCAACAGCCTGAAGGCGACCGAGCACTCGTCGTTCATCTCCGGGGCCAACAAGGAGAACCGCCTGCGGGACCGCTCCTTCTCCGAGACGGGCGAGCGGCTCCTCAACAAGTGCCTGGGGCCGGCCAGCCCCACAGGCAGCACGGGCAGCCAAGTGAACTCTAGTCGCTACAAGACGGAGCTGTGCCGGCCCTTTGAGGAGAACGGCGCCTGCAAATATGGCGACAAGTGCCAGTTTGCCCACGGCATCCACGAACTGCGCAGCCTCAGCCGCCACCCCAAGTACAAAACAGAGCTGTGCCGCACCTTCCACACAATCGGGTTCTGTCCTTACGGCCCCCGCTGCCACTTCATCCACAACGCAGAGGAGCGCCGCGGACCCCCCCTCAAGTCGTCGCCCAGCAGCAGCAGCAACTCCTCGTCCGGCGAGATGGAGCGTCCCCGCCTGCAGCACAGCTACAGCTTTGCCGGCTTCTCCAGCTCGGCGGGTCTCCGAGACAGCCCCACCTCGGTCACCCCGCCGCCCATGTTCTTCCCCGACGAGGTCCCCGACTGGCCCAGCAGTAACCCCTTCACCTACTCCAGCCAGGAGCTGGCCAACCTGTTTGGGCCTAGTCTGGGCACCGGCCCCACGGGCCCCGACGCCGGCAACCCCGCGCCCCCTTCCCCGACCAGCACGCCTTACTACTTCAGACCCATGTTGGAGTCCCCTCAGATGTTTGAGTCCCCGTCCAGCCCTCCGGACTCCCTCTCGGACCAGGAGGGCTACCAGAGCAGCTCCGGGGGCAGCCTGAGCGGCTCCGAGTCGCCCACGCTTGACACCACCCGCCGCCTGCCCATCTTCAGCCGCCTCTCCATCTCCGATGACTAGACGGCAATGCCTTATCTTTACACACCATTTCTTTTCTTTTTTTTGACACGAGGAGAACGGTGGCGCGTCCCCCTTTCTACCTCCCGCAGAGCCCCTCGCGGCCAGCGTCACTTCCTTGTCGGTGCTGCGAGGACGTAGCAGGTCGAGGGAAGCGTCTGCTAATCATTTCACCCCCGCCCCCTCCCGCTAATCTGCACACAGCCCGTTTATTTTGTCGTAGGAGCACCAGAAGTGTAGCCTGCCACGTGTCATAGTGCCAAAAACAAAAAGATGGACACAAAAAAATCATGACAATTGACGTTTCTTATTTGTGTTGCTGGTGTTTCCCAAGTGCCGCTTGTTTTGTTTTTTGAGTTCTTTTTCATAGTTTTTGCGCTTGAATGTGTAGCAGCACAAGTGGCCTTGGATAAAGGGGAGTGCATTGCACTATGCCCCCCCCCATCCCCCTTTCTTGGAGCGAGCGAGCCCGAGGATGCTCATAATCAGCCCCACCCCATCCCATCCCATCCCCCCCCTTCTTGGAGCGAGCGAGCCCGAGGATGCTCATCAGCTGCAGAGAACAAAAAGAAGAGCCTGTAAAGATATGAATAGTTTTTTTAAAGTCGGCGCAGGAGTAAAAAGTGCCTGGTTGGGGGGGCGGTTTGGCATGTTTCCGGGTGAATGGACTACTGTTTGTTTGCCCCCCCTCTCCCTCAAACAGTGTCTTATGTAATTTGTGATCTGGGTGAGTCTGCAGGAAGGACTTTGAACTGGAAGTTGGTCACCCCCACACCTTCCCCCCCTTCATCCTGTTGCTGGTCACTGGCTCTTTTTCTTTTTTTTCGGGAACTTACCTGTAAGTGGCCCCGCCCCCTTTCCCACCCACCCATCCTCACCTGTGACTTGACAAGGTTGGATCTCCAAGCTATTTTTGTTGTTGATGTTGTTGCCTCCCCTCTTTTTTTTGTTTTTTTGCTCTCTTCATTTGATAATGATTTTTTATTAATGTTATTATTACGGTTATTGTTGTTTAAAGAACTTTCCAGACAGAAGGTCTTTGCTTGTCACTGCTTATTTAACTTATCAGAACATATTTATTGGTGATCATATGCATTTTTTGTTTAATTTTTTTTGTATTTATCTGGATAATGAACAATAGAATATATTTTCTTTTATGTTAAATTATGATCTTCCATATTAATCTAAAGATTGTGAAGACATTTGTCAGTTTTCCTTTTTTGTTTTCTTCCCCCCCTCCACAGTTTAATATATTGTACCTTTTCGTTCCGCAACTACACTTTTTTTTTTTGTTGTCAAAATTAATTTAAAGCAAGAAACTGCGACAAAAAAAGCCGTTTTTTTTGATTATTTATTTCACTTCTTCGTTTGTGCTCCCTCGTAACTGCAATTTTTTTTTCTGCCCCCACCCTCCACCCCCACCACATGTGTTTCCAGCAGTAGCTAGTAGCTGCTATCGTGATATTCCAGTACTTTCTCCGCTCCTGGCCGGACCGTACAAGTAACTTGGCTGCTTTTAAGACCTTTGTCTTTGTTTTTGTTTCTGTTGTTCTTTGTTCCACCCAGTCTGCTGTGACCAAACGGAGGATAAGTTAGTTGGTGCACTTGCTTGGTGCCCCCCCCCCCCTTCATTCTTGATGATTAAAGTGCCTCTTTTGAATACATTCCAGGTAGCTAAGGCTTTTGGTGCCTTTTTATATTGGATGATGGAGGACTTCTTGCCCCCCACCCCCCAGTTTGCCTTCACACATTTGGAAGATGGGAGGGTGAGCAGATTTTTTTTTTCGACACAAAGAAAGTTACAAAAAAAAACTGAATGTATTTTTCCAGCCATGTTTGTTCACTACAGTCCTTTTCTGTGAGTTTATATGAAAGCCTGCCCCCGCCCCCCGCCCCTTTTGTAAGTATTGATTGCAGTTAAGTCAATAAACCCTGTATTTTTGGAAATGTTAAAACGCTGTGTGAGTCCAAAATACGTAAGATGCGACTTTTGTGTGTTTTGCTTGGTGGCGTCTGTTTTTCCTTTCTTTTGGTTTTTTTGGATGTTAACGCACGGGTGTCCAAAGTGGCCCGCAAGTGCAGCCCGCAACGCATTCTAAGAATAGCATTTCACACAAAAAATGAAAACTGCAAAAATGTACGAATAAGCAGTCATTTTACAAGAATAAAGTGGAAATATTAACGAGGAAATATTAAGCAAAGCTTTCACAAAATGATAAGGCGAAATATTTCAGCAGCGTAGCGTTGAAATATTAAAGACAAGAAGGTGTTATTTCCAAAAATAAGTAATATCCGAAACAAAGAATGAAGTTGTAATTTAGGGACCGTTACAACGGGAATAAAGTCAAAATATGTGAATGAGGTCATATTATGGGGAAAAATACAAAAGGAAAGTCAAAATACTTGGGGGAAATTTTTCAAGAATAAAGTAAAAAATATAAAGTTGAATTTTAACGAGAAAAAGTTACCATTTTACGAGAATGAACTCGTAAAAGATCAGGAAAAATGTCATTTTAGTAGCATAAAGTTGAAATATTAAAGGAAAAAGAATGTATTTAAGGAAAAGTTCTAACGGGAGTAAAGTCTTCATTTTACAAGAAGAAAGTTGCAATATTTGGAACATTTCAAACGGCAGACATTTTGCAAGCGGATTCATATGATGAGGACAAAAGTCAGTTTTAGGAGAACGAGCTGGTGAAACATCAGCAAGAGAAAGTTCCACTTGAAAGAAAAAAAGACATTTTTAAAAAATGTGCTTTTATCGTCATTTCTGGAAAATGAGGCTGGGGAAAGCGTATCATTTTATGGAAATAAACAGAATATGACGAAAAGAACATTTCCAAAAATAATTTAGGAAGCAAGTAGAAATATTTGGAAAATGAAAGACTTTTTCACCTCTGAGAAAACCTTCTTAGCATATCTTTACAAAATGTCAAAGTGGCAAAGTCGCACCCTTGCACTTTTCACCATGTGGCCGTCGCTGGACAACCGTTTGGACACCCCAACCCGAAAGCTTCCAACATCGCCTGTTGCCATAACGCAACATAACAGAACCCTTGATGTGGAACACATACATCAAGAAGATGTGGACCATGAGGATGTGCACCTGTGTGACGTTCAGTTAGTTACTTGGACACCTCGCCACGCAGGGAAAGGATGCACCGCCATGTTGGGTCACCTGAGTTTGGGAAACCCTGCCAAGGGAAATAATGGAAATAAAAATCATCAGTTCCAGGATCAGCGTGTGGCCGTTGTCAGGTAATGTTTTAAGTGTGAAAATAAACTTCAACACAAGCGTGAGTCGCAAGTGTCTCGGTTCTACGGTTATCAGCCGACTCTTCCGACATTTTCCCCCGCAGTTGCGCCGCTTTTCAGGCTCCGTGGCGCGCACCCGAACATCCCGCGGGGGAGTTCCACCGTGGTCGTGGGCGATTGGCGAGCGCCGTCGAGGCGACTGACCCGGTGGCTGGTGAAGCCTCCGTGCTTGCGTAAAGTCTTCACGCTCTCTTCAAAGTATGGATCGGCCTCGGACTGTGCAGCCGTTGGAATCAACCCATCACAACCCATCAATGAAGCCAGTGGATTTAGTCCTGGTAAGCGGGGGGGTAAACAGTGGCATTACTTCCTGGACGCTTCATTAGGTACACCTGAGATCCATACCACATCTTCATTCTGAAGTTCATATAATCATCAGCTTATTACGTGTATTATTGCGGCTCTTCTTCACGACATAGAAGGGTCAATATATTAGAAACGGCTGTCGGTGTGACCTCATGCAAAAGTGCACCTCCCTCCTTCCCTGGCTGGCTTCCGTGCGCGCGGGTTTCTGTTCCCTCAGATTGGCCAAAGGAGCCGGAACAGGAGCTCCTCTTCCCGTCACACAATGGAGGGTGCTGACCCGTCACAGCTGACCCATGAAGGCCTCCTTGTTGCTTGGTGGCAGTGAAGAGGGACACACACACACACACACACACACACACACACACACTCACCACGTGTGAAAAAGTGTTTGCCTCCTTCCTGATTTCTTCTTTTTTTGCATGTTTGTCACACGTCAATGTTTCAGGTAAATATCAGCCAATGATGAAACTTTTTATTATTAAGGGAGGGGAGAAAAAGGAAACCCGGAAGGGGGCAAACACTTTTTCACGCCCTTGGCGTCCTCTCAGTGAGCTTCATGAGGTCGTCACCTGAAATGGTTTTCACTTCACAGGTGTGCCTTGTACCCCTGCGACCCTAAAGAGGAGAAGCGGCATAGAAAATGGATGGATGGATGGAAGGTGTGCCTTGTCGGGGTTTGAGTGGAATTGGGATTTCTTGCCTTATTAATAGGGTCGGCACCATGGGGGTGTATTGTGTGCCCTGTACTGTGTATACCGCATATATATTGCAAAAGGGCGGTGTGAGAGGAGATTATGCTTGCAGGGCAATCCCTTTTTTTACTGTTCATGCGCTCATGGGGCAGTACAAGGCTTTTTAACACGCGCAGTTTCCTAGCCCTAACCCATTCACAAAACAATGCTGCAAACATGAGATGCTTGGAGGGCAGTTTGTTTTTTATATATACTGTATATAATATATATAATATATATAATACATATAATATGTATATGAATGTTACTACAGTAGACTCATGTTGCCCAAAAGAGATGCTGTGTCCGCCGTAGCTAAGGGTGAGCTAAGTATCACGAGATTTGGTCTTGAGGCGTGATCCAAGACGGCTGCGTAACGTAACTGCGTAACCGCACCCTAACCGAGCGGGTGAACGAACGCGAGCCGAGGCTTTCGGTCGTGTTCCGCGCTCTGTGAGAAAGGCTTGTGCCACCCACCTGCTTCCCACTGGCCGCTCCGGGGCTCGAACGCGGCGCCTTCGGAATGGGAGACGAGACGAGAGACTGTTGGGCAAAAGCCAGGACTGCCAACCCAGCTCTGAAGCCTGAGGGAGTGAGGTTTGCCAACGTACACTGGCTGCCATGCGTTGCACTTAGCTGTAGATGACCACAGTGTACCCCACTGGGTACCCCCCAGTTGTTTATGACATTCTCACAGCCTATAATAATAATAATAATAATAATAATAATAATAATAATAATAATAATAATAATGTCAGTGGCAATCAAACTGTCTTCATTTGATCAAAGTTTTGGCTCCTGGCGACAGTTCAAGTCCTTTTATGCGTGTTCAAGCTCCTTAATGGTAGGAAATGTTATTAATGACCCGTGAAAGTGCTTCTTTGTGAAGAAGCACAAAAAAGCAAGCAGGACATGAGGGCTGTTTCCTGTTTGTGCGGTGCACCTTGACACCAGGAAGTGGCTTCGTCAGCCTTCTATCTGACGGAGGTCTGCTCTGTGATGAGTGTCAAAAAACAACTTCCGTGACTTCTTCCTGTGGCGTTCCAACGTGGAAATGGAAGAATGCGGACGGCGTGAGGCTGTGGTGCTGCTGGTCCTCCAGCAAAAGCTGCAGCAGGTGCGGCCTTCAGTGTGTCATTCACCTTTTAACCGCACGCACTCCGGCGAGAGAATGTGCGGCGGCGTGTACACTTTGTAATTGTGCTATCAGCCGCAGCTTTAGCGCTTTGTGAGCAGGGACTGCTAACTGGGCTATTTCCCTTATCTCCACTCCCAGCTGAGCTGCACGCCTGCCTGCATGCATGCATGCATGCGAACGTGCGTGTGTTCATACCGCCGCCGTGACAGGTGCGTCGTGAATCACCAAATAAGGTCTGAGGTCAGCGCCCAGCGACGAGGGGCCTTTTGTGGGTTTCTGCTGTGACACACGTTCCAAGAGCTGGAAATGAGAAACATGCGGCGTCCATCATTTTGCATGTTACTCAACGGGGCGAGGTGATTAGCGCACATGGGACTTATGTAACCCCTTGCTCAAAAGCACGAAAACACGCACCGATGACCGCACGCCCTACACGAGGTTTCCTCCTTTGCACTTGTAGCGTGTCATTTAGTGCTGCATGTCTTCACTGCCCTGAACACTCCACATGACACGAGAACGCAAGCCCGCGTTATTTGTGGTGGCCCGCCACAAATATATTTAGACCGCCACAAATCAAAGCTTTATATCGACAATAATTGAGTTGAAAAAAATGAATAAATAAAAATATATTCTCCAGATCAGGGGTGTCCACACTTTTCCAGGATAGGATAGAAGAGGTTGTACGTAGTCCAAGAAAAAAAAAACACACACGGGGAGAACATGCAAACTCCACACAGGGATGCCCAAGGGAGAATCCAACCCAGGTCTTCCAGGTCTCCTGCCTGTGTGGCCAACTTGCTAACTCCTTATGTGAAACATGAACACATATTTCCTCCCCTTTTCTGTGCGTTCTAACGAGAGAAAGTTAGCATGAGCCAGCTAACAATGCATCATGGGAGGTACCTACTGTGATGCTAAAGCCCTAACAAAAAACAGCAACAGTGTTGATACACCTGTATGTTAACCAAGCTACAGCTATTGCTAACACAAAAAAGTATATTTACCTGACAGAGTAACAGGACGCCTAGCTCAAGCCACTGCAACGGGACAGACGGAAGAGTGGATACTACTGGCTCTCAATTTCGCTACAAAGACTCAACAAGATGCTCCTTTTGCTGTCAGCGTTTTTTACCTGAGGACTGGAGTGCAAGTCTTGTGCCTGAAGACACAGCCATCGCAATGGGAGCGCACACTGAAAGTGTCGTTGCTGTTTCTATGCTGCTGTTGTTGACGGAAGTAGCGTTAGCTCCTACGGGCTGCGTCAAATTAATGCATCAAGGAAAGAAGTTTGGGTGATGTTTTAAATCATGAAAATACGTGAAGATACTGTAAGTATTACATCTTATCATCAATGTACGTGTTAATGCATGACCTCAGCTTGTGTGTAAAACGAGAACAACGTTGGTAGAGGGTTTTTTTAGAGGGTTTCATAGTCGAAACAGGTACCTCCCATGACGTGCATTGTTAGCTGGCTCATGCTAGCTCCTTTTCTCCCGTTAAAACGCACAGAAAAGGGAAAGAAGTTCGTGTTGATGTTTCACGTAAGGATTGAGGATGATGGGCAAAATTCCAGAGAGTTTTCCTTTAACATGTTTTTGTGAACACTGAAGACAATTCCGACAGACGATGCTCGATAGAAGAGGGATCATTTTCGTAAACAATGAAGACGATTTTGACTGTCGGAAGAATGAAATGTATATATTTTCATCAAACGTGAGCATTCAGTGAATGATCACACCCAATTCAAAACCAGGCGCCATAAAGAAAACAATAGAACCCTGAAGACATGCCCCAATGAAGACAACATCATTTGGGCCATTTGGAGTTTTTGGTGACTGCAACATGTTTAGAGAATGCGGGAAGGCACCCCAGCTCCAAAAAGAAAGGCCCAAACGAACGCAATCTCCAAATGAGCGATGGCCAACTGTGCTCCATGTTCATAAAGCCTCCAGTCATGCATCAGCAGAAGTGCTGCAGGTAGCCAGCGTCACTCATCACACTGCTGGGGTGGGGGCGCAGTCCCAGGTTGCTAGTAATCTGGTCCACTAGCAATAAACGTCAGGCTTTATCTTAGTAGGTCTCTGGTCGTGCTTGTCACAGTCAGACTGATTGCAGATCAGCAAAGACAACAGTCCCAACCACTCCCTGATCCTGAGGGTTTAACCCCGGCCCTCCACCAGGCCCAAGGCGAAGCCGGGTCCGGTCTGCAGCACAGTTTCCTGCATAACGACCATTAGGCCTGCCACGATCCTGTGTCACATGTGCTTTTCTTCCCCGCGGCTAATTGGCAACCCTTGACCTGCGCTAGCATGGAAGAGAAACCATATGTGAGCAGGCACAAAAAGCCGAGAGGTGGCAGCCCTGCAGATGCCTTTGACAGGTTGTGGAAACACAGCGCTCCATTTCTGAGGGCCGTAGCCAAACAAACACACAGTCGCTAAAGTCTCGCTGCTAATGGACAAGCCGTGACTTTCTTTTCCCTGCCGCCATGTTTGGCGGAGTCGAACCCGACACTGTTGTGCTTTGGGTTTGCGGTCGAGTGGGCCGAGTGAGTCGCCTCTTCAACTCTCCAGATTCACTCCACTTCTTTAGCGGCCTCCCTGCACGCCGTCACGCTCCGATGGGAGGAAAGTGGCTGCCATCTCTTCTCAGACCAACGCTAACTTTTAGCATGTCACGATGCCGAGCGTGATGTGCGAACACAAACCAGCAGAAGAAACTACGAGCGTATGTGGAGGAAGCACATTGCCCAACAACAAAGTGTCTGATATCATTTATTTCGGAATCCTTTCATTATTTTTTAACAAAAGCTACAGTGTCTGATATCACTTATGTATGAATTTATTAACTATTATTTAATGAATACCAGAGTGTCTGATATCGTTTATTCCTGAATTGTTTCATTATTGTCGAAGGATAACCATCATGTCTGATATCGTTTATTCCTGAATTCATCCAATATTATTTAATGAATACCACCGATACACGGAGAAAGCAGATTGGTCAGAACCACCATGTCTGATATCACATATTCCTCAATTATTTCATTATTTTTTAATGAAAACCATCACGTCTGATATCATTTATTGCTGAATACTTTTATTATTGTTGAATGAAAAGACAGTGTCTGATATATATTTCTGAAATCATCCGTTATTATTTAATAAATACCACAGTGTCTGATATCATTTATTCCCAAATTCTTTCATTATTTAATGAATGCCAGCAATACATGGATAAAGCAGATTGGTGAGAACCACCATGTCTGATATCATTTATTCCTGAATACTTTTATTATTGTTTAATGAAAACCACAGTGTCTGATATCAGATATTCCTGAATACTTTCATTATTGTTTTTTTTAACCCACAGTGTCTGATATCATTTATTCCTGAATTCATCCAGTATTATTTAATCACCACCAATACATGGATAAAGCAGATTTTGATGAGAACCATCATGTCTGATATAATATTCCTGAATTTATTTCTTATTATTTAATGAATACCAGAGTGTCTGATATCATTTATTCCTGAATTTTCATTATTGTTTAATGAAAACCACTGTGTCTGATATCATTTATTCCTGAATTCATCCAATATTATCTAATGAATACCACCGATACACGGAGAAAGCAGATTGGAGAGAACCACCATGTCTGATATAACTTATTCCTGAATACTTTTATTATTGTTTAATGACAAGGACAGTGTCTGATATCATATATTTCTGAAATCATCCGTTATTATTTAATAAATACCACAGTGTCTGATATCATTTATTCCTGAATGCTTTCATTATTGCTTAATTAAAAAAACACCATGTCTGATATCATTTATTCCTGAATACTTTCATTATTGTTTTTTTAAACCCACAGTGTCTGATATCAGATATTCCTGATTTTTTTCATTACTGTTGAAGAAAAAAACACCATGTCTGATATCATTCATTCCTGAATACTTTCATTATTGTTTTTTTAACCCACAGTGTCTGATATCATTTATTCCTGAATCCATCCATTATTATTGAAGGGATACTACAGTATCTGATATCATTTACTCCTGAATCCATCCATTAGTATCGAAGGGATACTACAGTATCTGATATCATTTATTCTTGAATCCATCCGTTAGTATTGAAGGGATACTACAGTGTCTGATATCATTTATTCCTGAATCCATCCATTATTATTGAAGGGATACTACAGTATCTGATATCATTTATTCCTGAATCCATCCATTATTATTGAAGGGATACTACAGTATCTGATATCATTTATTCCTGAATCCATCCATTATTAATGAAGGGATACTACAGTATCTGATATCATTTATTCCTGAGTCCATCCATTATTAATGAAGGGATACTACAGTGTCTGATATCATGATATTTCTGAATTCATCCACAGTGTCTGATATCACTTACCCTGCACATGCTGTATTTGATCTTTGGTATCTTTGGAATATCTTTGGTATATTCTGTATGTGTTTCCTCAATACACAAAGTTGCCAGCTTTTTTCCTCCTGTATTTATTCGTATTCCCCATCGTTAGCTAACCCAGGTGTAGCATGTATGAAAACATGTACTTATTTGTCTAATATACGGAGTACGTGTACATTTCGACTCATTGTTCTTAAACCATTGTTGGGGATAGCAGACACCTGTGCTGTAGGTGAGGCTCGGCGCTGTTGGCGTTTAGCGGTAGAATGAACAACACAAGCACACTTCCCTTCTCACTGCTTACGTCTCTCCAGCGAGCGTGAATGAAATTGGCCCAGCACACCTTGAAGTCTTGCGGTTTCTCGCGTTCGTTTCCTCTGACGGCAACACGCCTCCTTCTGTCAGGCCTCCCGGGAAGCCACCTCGAGCAGCTCGCAAACAACAGCAATACCTCAGAAGGCACCCGGCAGCCAACTTTGGGGTCACGCCAAAGCCAAGCAGTCGGACACACGCGACGACATCGCACTTTCACAGGAAGTCGGCGCTCGTCACGTGTCGAGGCCACGCGATGTTGCACATGATAGCGGCCGGAAGAACAAAAAGCTGAGGATAAGCGGCTGCTCCAAGGCCGCCGACAAAGGCGACATACAGACGATAAGAATACTTAAAGGTACAGTACATGACTTATATACTGTAGTACGCAGACCAGTTCATGAACATTTGGTACAGTACAATTTACCCAAATCTGACTCAGAAGTATAAATTCTAACCCAACCAGACTTTTATTACAAGGCCTAATTCTAACCCAACTTTTACTAGTGAGCCTAACCCTAAACCAACTTTTATTATGAACTCTAACCCTTAACCCGACTTTTATTACTGGGCCTAACCCTACCTGACTTTTATTACGAACCCTAACACTGAACCCTTAACCCGACTTGTATTACGAACCCTAACACTGAACCCTTAACCCGACTTTTATTACGAACCCTAACTAATGTTTGAGTCGCTCCTTTTGGAGCTGAGAGAGCACACAGGCATGCGATGACATCATCATTTTACAGGAAGTCATCGCTCATCTCATTTTGAGGCTGGTTTGCTGCGTGCAATCGCGCCAAAGAACCAAAAGGTGCTGTGAAGCGGTGAAAACGTGAGGACGCTTCCTCCAAGGCCGCCAAGCGAGGCGGCAGACAAGACGATAAAAAGGCAACGGCTGCATCGCCTCCGTGTTTTTTTGTTTTTTCTTTGAAATTGTAAACAAGCGAGCAGTCTGTCCTTGGGAGGTCGGGGAATAGTTAAAAGCGAACTTTGCATCCTGTGTGTGTGTGTGTGTGCGTGTGCGTGCGTGTGTGTGCGTGTGTGTGTGTGCGTGCGTGTGCGTGTGTGTTTCACAATGATCTGCTGGCTGAGGCTCAGAGAGACGAAGATAAGAACTGACTGTGAGAAACCGCAGATCTCACACCCACTCACAAGGAAAGAACACACACACACCCCCACACACACACACACACAGACACACACACACACCTAGGAGGCGTGCACGGCAAAGACACAAGTAACAGTTGACGTCGGGTTCCCTCGGGGACAAAGTCCCGCTCGCTGTGGTGGAATTTTTTGGCTGTAAAAACACGACCGAGATTGTCGGGCCCGCTCAGATTTCTCCAGGTCCAAAGAAAGCGCCGATAAGACCCTGAAAACCCGTCGGGCCTGCTCCTCTGCAGCCTGCTGCGACATGCACCAGCGCGAGCCAGAAGCTGCAGAGGAGAGAATGAAAGCGCCGACACAAAAGGCTTTGAGTAATGGCGGCGTCAGCATATTATTAAATCAACAGCTCGCCAGCGTGTGCGCCGATGCTGACGAGAGGCGACAGGCCGTTGACTCAGATTGAGATTATTAATCACGGCAAAACCTGAGCCGTGACTCGCACGCATGACGAGGCATTCAAACTGACAACTTTGCAGTCCCGGCGAGGTCCCGTTGTGATCGGCGTGCAAATGCGTGGCTGTCGAAACGCACTGATGCTTCAACGCCACCGCCAATTTGTCGTCTCGTTTCCATAATTGATCGTCGTACGTGAGTGCCCTTGAAAGTGAGCACAACTCATGAAAAGCAAAACAAACATGTTTAGAAATACACATTAACTTTCCTCTCTTGCTTCTTTTTGTGTCTTTTTTTAAAGTCTCAAACAAGACAGAGCCCACGGGGGCACCCGCTGCTCGTTGAGAAGAGCAACACCTGCTTTCATGTCAGGACAGAGCTGTCCCGACATAGTGACCAAGGAAAGGATGCAACTTTGCCAGGTTGAGATTTTGTAAAGCGGGGGTGTCCAAAGTGCGGCCCCGGGGGCCATTTGCAGCAACAAGCCCAAGACTTAAGCGCAAGACTTAAGCGCAATTTAACAACAAAAAATTAAAAAAAACAAAACAACAACAGCATCAAAAATGGAAAAGTGTAAATATTAAGAGAAGAGTTGTAATCTAGCAAGAAAAAAAACATAGTTTGACAAGAATAAAGTGATAGCATAAGGAAAAATGTCATTTAGTAGCGTGAAGAAAGAAAAAAACAAAGAATAAAGTTGTCATTTTTGGAAACCAAGGCTGGGGGGAAACGTATCAATATATCATTTATAAGTCAAAATATTAGGAGAAGAACATGTCCAAGAAGAAAGTTGAAATATTTGGAAAATAAAAAGAAACAACAGCAGAAATGGAAAATAGCACAATGCTTCATTTAAGCCAAAAATAGAAAAATATTAGCTTAATGTGCATATTTTCCACTGAACTACAAATCAGCATGATTTAATAATGTACATATTTTTGGGTGTGGCTAAAAAGTCAACATCCAGCATTTCTACTGAAAATATGATGAGCAACTCTCGGGGTCGGAGAGTTTTTGACAAGAATATTATCCTCAAAAACAAAACTCTGCAATGTGCCCACCTGACCAGTCGCTGGTGTCACGTCGTCATCAAGCACCACAATCTCAGCATGACGAGCTCAAAACCAAAAAAGGTCAGCAATGTGCTTTAAAGACGTCACTCTGAGAATGACGTCTTTTATTAGTAGTTACTTTCTTCTGAAAATCAGTAGGTGGGCTAAAGTATCCTGGAAGTGCCATGCATTATTATTATTACATTATTATTATTATATATATTATTACATTATATATATTATTACACTATTATTACATTATTATTATTATTACACGATTTTTACACTATTATTACATTATTATGACACTATTATTACACTTTATAATACACTATTATTACATAATTATTATTATTATTACACTTCTGAGGTAAAGTCCATCCATCCATCTTCTACCGCTTATCCGAGGTGGGGTCGCGGGGGCAGCAGCCTAAGCAGGGAAGCCCAGACCTCCCTCTCCCCGGCCACTTTGTCCAGCTCCTCCCGGCGGATCCCGAGGCGTTCCCAGGCCAGCTGAGAGACATAGTCTCTCCAAAGTGTCCTGGGTCTTCCCCGAGGCCTCCTACTTACCTCATCCGGCTCCTCTCAATGCGGAGCAGCAGCGGTTCTGCTCGGAGTTTCTCCCGGATGACAGTGCTTGTCACCTTATCTGTAAGGGAGCCCAGCCACCCTACGGAGAAACCTCATTTCGGCCGCTTGTACCCACAGTCTTGTCCTTTCGCTCGCTACCCACAGCTCATGGCCACAGGTGAGGGTAGGAACGTAGATCCACCGGTAAATTGAGAGCTTTGCCTTTTGGCTCAGCTCGCTCTTCACCACAACGAACCTGCAGAGTCCGCAACCCTGCCATAAAGTATGACATTTAACTTGATGGCCGTCACAGGCGTCTTTGTTACTGGAGACACGCGTTTTACAGGCCGCAGAGGCACAATGTGAGGCCAGACGAAAAAGAAGAAGAGTTGCCGGGCTAACGGATTGGCCACCTGTGTCGACATTGTCACAAGAGTCTTGTACTTGTTTTGTTATGCTTGTCTCTATTTATCATGACTTATTTATCATTATAAGGATGATTATATTCATGGTGAACAAATCTTAATAACCATAACTTTCCCCAACCTTGTTTTCCAGAAATGACAACTTTATTTTCTTGTGTTTGTTTCTCATAATACTGAATATACTACTAAGGATGCTCCGATGGGTCGGCTACACCGCACATGCCCATGAACGCCTTTCAACGCCGATCACCTGTGGCTCGTGCTACTGCAGCCCGCAGCCACCCTCCCAAGCAGTGGAGTGTCTTGCCCCGACTAAGCCAGTATGGTGAGATGATGAGCGTGATCACCAGTCAAAGGTCAGCCAACGCAGCCGTGTGGTCAACACTCGCCCGTATGTGCGTGACAGTCAGAAGGCTAAGCTAATAACCCAAAGTCATGACGAGCCTTCCTCAGCGGTGGAAGACATCGGGTTCGCCGAGTGCTCTCTCACTTACCTGGAAGTCCTGCTAGAACTCCACCGATGTCTCTCGCATCCAAGGTGTCCTTAAAGAGGGCGTCTCATCCTCACCAGTGATTCATGTTCTCTTCACAAGGTCAGGTGATGAAGGTGATGAAGGTGATGAAGGTGATTTTATGCTTCCTTTTTCACGTCATATTTTTTTCTATTTTTGTTTTTGTTGTTTTGAATAATGTTGCAAATAGTACATTTTCTTCCCGTAATTATGACTTCATTCCCATAATATTATTGCCAACTTGATTTAGCTTTGTTTGTTTCTCATAAAAATATTAATAATATTATGAAAGAAACATATTTTTTAAGTGCATGCCACCTAAATGATGTTTTTCTTCATAATATTACGAGTTTCTTGTTGTAAAGTTGCAACTTTTTTCTTGTTAGAAATTTGACTTTATTCTCTCTTCATTCTCTAAAATTGAAGCCGTTTTTTCTTCATATTTTTAATGTTCCACCTTTCTTCTTGCAGCTTTTCTTCTGGTAATTATGACTTTATTCATGGAACATAACTTTTTCTGTAATTTCCCCAGAAAGACAACAATATTCATTGTAGTCTTTGTTTCTCATCATATTCTGACTTTAAAAAATACGCTTTTTTCGTTAATATTTCAACTTAACGCTACTAAAATTACGTTATTTTTCTGTTATTCTCATAAAATCATGTTAGGTTATATTTGTCTCTTAATATTTTTTTTATTTTATTTTTGTAAATTTGCTGCTTATTTTTCCATTTTTGCTGGGTTTTTTTTGTTTTTTTTTAATTAGAACGTGCCACAGATCAATTTAAAAAAACAGCCTCAAACGGCCTCCGGGCTGCAGGCACTTTGGCCATCCCTGTGCTAAAGTGCTAACATTACACTTGCTAGGTTATCTTATGTGCTGAAGAAAACAGAAGAATCCCACGACTGGCGCTGACTGACGGATGACTGGCGAAGCTGCAGGCTGCACGGTAGGAGGTGTAGTCTCTTACATGGCTGCCCTCCTGAAGCGTTCTATTCCAGCTAAAACAGAAAAGCCAGCGTTTAAGTGCCTCTTCTCTCAGAAGTGGAGAAAACAAGTGAAAGAGATGACGTTTTTTCACTTTTGGTGCTCACAAACAAGCTCTAGGGACACAGACGACGGTTAGAACGTGATTAAAAAGCCACTTTGCACAATAGGGCACCTTTAAGTCATACAAAAGGTGCATCTCAGCACTTCCATCCAGAACTAGAACAGGACCAGAGCTTCCTTGTGGCCTTCATTCCTGACAAAACCCCCCCAGCGTGCCAACGATGTGTCCCGGTGCTTTTTCACGGCTGCACGGCTGTTCTAAGCAGACTACTAAGTCACAGACCTTTTCTTTTCCTGTCCAGGTCGTGGCTTCGAGAGGCAACAACTGTTTGCAAGACGACAACACGGCGGGCGGATCGAATGCCCACAGAGATTTTCCGCAAACATCGCCGCGTCCGCGCCAAAGGCCGCCGACGACCTGCACCGTCTGGTGCACATGGAAGAGCTCAATTACATAACTTAAGACTTTCATTAGGCTCTGCGCTCCATTGAGCTCTCTGGGGAAGCTCCAGATGTGACTTCATGAAGGGCCCTTTCTGTGCCGAGTCTGTTCCGCTTACACGCCCCCCTCCCCTCTAAACTCCCTCCGTCCCTGCAGCTGGAAGCACTCAGGGGAGAGTGGATGCATGGGAGGGGGGTAAAACGGCAAGGCTGAGAGTTTTATTAAAAAAAAAAAAATCCCAACACCCCCCCCTCCCCCTTTATTGCTCTCCAAAAACCAGCCCCACCCCACTTAGAACCCCCCCGCTACTGTAAGTAGGCCAATAAGTCTTTTGGCATGTGGTGCTGGTGTCAGGCCGAGGTGGCTGACTAGACGGGCAGCAGGAAGTGGGGAAGCGGCCCAGGAGACGCAAGTAAACAAGACCACCCCCCTCACAAGACACCCCATTGCCCCCCCCCACACACACACACACAGTATGTGTTTAGCGGCAACACAAGCGTTTTTTACGGATGACCCCTAAAGAAGAACTTATCTTAGCTTCACCTGTCATGCGAGCAGAAACGGAAGCCAAACCACCGACGCTCAGCTTGAAAGCAGAACGTCACACGCTTCACCAACTCTTATTCTTAAGCGCAAAAAGAAGTTAGCCGCTGTTAATCACAACTCCAAAGAAAAAAAAGTCTGACTTTAACCGAGGACCACATGCCACAGAGGTGATGTTCATCGCGGGTCGTCCTTTTGAAACCGCTCTGAGCCAGCATGCAAGTGTAAAAAGAAGTTAGTCGCAGCCTGAGCCTGGAGTTTTGCTCATCATCCACAATCCTCACGTGAAACCCGACCACGTTCTTGCCCTTTTCTGTGTTAAATGGTTAGCAACAGCTGGGGAGGTAACAACGCACGTCGTGGGACACGCCCACAGTATTTGGACTACAAGCCCTCTAAAAAACCTCCTACAATGTTTTATGCTTTGAGCAGGCACATCCCTGATAACATGGAACACTTACAGTATTTTGGTCATTTTAAGCAACTTCTTTCCTGGGTGCGCTGGTTTCACATACTGTAACCCAAAGCAACGAACGCTACTTCCGTCAACAGCCGCAGCGTAGAAGGCGTGTGTCTGTTTGCGTTTACTCATCATGGCAGACTTGCTGAGAGCCGCTGACTGCTTTGGGACAAATGAGGATCTTATCTGTTTGTGCCTGAATGAGGATGAAGGATGCGGGAAAATCCCCCCCAATATTGCAGTTGTCCTTGACGTACTTTTCAAATACGTACCTCAAAACGCTCAGGCTCAACTTTAGTGGCACAAAAGCCCCACACGGTAAGTCATGCTGCGTCTCATTTCTTGACAATCATCCAAGTGTAAAAAGAAGCTAACCACTCTTAATTATCACACGCAAAAACAACAAAGCAGTCAATCTTTACTTTAAATGATGGAGGCACGCTTTGGAGGCTCTTTTCATTGTTGACACACCTCAAAGGGGTCGTTTTTTACACGTTTTTAACAAGCGTAGGTAAAAAGACGCTAACCACTCTTGATTATCACACACAAAAACAACAAAACAGTCATGTTGTATTTCAAATGACTGAGACATGCTCCGGAGGTGATTTTCCTTGGGCATGTGCCTCAAACAGGTCATTTTTTAAAGATTTGTAACCGGCATAAAAGTGTTAAAAGAAGTTAATCACCCTGAATTATAACACACAAAAACAATAAATCAGTCAAGTCTTACTTTAAATGACGGAGGCATGCAATGGAGGTGATTTTTGGTGCAGCTGCGCTTAAAACTGTAATTTATTTTCATATACATATAAGCTTTTGGGCTCCAGCAAACCACAGTGAGAGCCATTATCCACAAATGGCCAAAACATGGAACAGTGGTCAACCTTTCCAGGAGTAGCTGGCCAAACAAAATTACCCCAAGAGCGCAGCGACGAGTCATCCGAGAGGTCACAAAAGACCCCACAACAGGTCAGAGTTAAGGTCAGAGTTCATGACTCCACCATAAGAAAGACACAGGACCTGGAAGACCTGCTGTGATAAATGGAAGCATGAATTGTAACAGTAAAACATGGTGGTGGTAGTGTGATGGTCTTCAGGACCTGGAAGACTTGCTGTGATAAATGGAAGCATGAATAGTAACAGTAAAATATGGTGGTGGTAGTGTGATGGTCTTCAGGACCTGGAAGACCTGCTGTGATAAATGGAAGCATGAATTGTAACAGTAAAACATGGTGGTGGTAGTGTGATGGTCTTCAGGACCTGGAAGACTTGCTGTGATAAATGGAAGCATGAATAGTAACAGTAAAATATGGTGGTGGTAGTGTGATGGTCTTCAGGACCTGGAAGACCTGCTGTGATAAATGGAAGCATGAATTGTAACAGTAAAACATGGTGGTGGTAGTGTGATGGTCTTCAGGACCTGGAAGACTTGCTGTGATAAATGGAAGCATGAATTGTAACAGTAAAATATGGTGGTGGTAGTGTGATGGTCTTCAGGACCTGGAAGACCTGCTGTGATAAATGGAAGCATGAATTGTAACAGTAAAACATGGTGGTGGTAGTGTGATGGTCTTCAGGACCTGGAAGACCTGCTGTGATAAATGGAAGCATGAATTGTAACAGTAAAACATGGTGGTGGTAGTGTGATGGTCTTCAGGACCTGGAAGACTTGCTGTGATAAATGGAAGCATGAATTGTGCTGAAGGAGAATGTTGGTGACCTCAAGCTGAAAGCAACTTGGGTTCTGCAGCAGGACAATGATCCAAAACACACCAGCAAGTCCACCTCTGAATGGATGAAGACTTTGGAGTGGTCTAGTCCAAGTCCTGACCTGAATCCTATTGAGATGCTGTGGCATGACCTTCACAAGGAAAAGCCTCCAATGTGGCTGAATGACAACAATTGTGCTAAATTCCTCCTCATTGCAAGTTATGGCAAACACTTGATTGCAGTTGTTGCTGCTAAGGGGGGGGCCAACCACTTATTAGCTTTAGGGGGCCATCACCTTTTCACACAGGGACATGTAGCTTTGGATGTTTAAGTACTTAACTTAACAGCAAATACAAGCAAACATGGAGAATGAGGCCGGAAGTCACATTTCATCTCATCATTCAACCTTCTTACGGGTGTAAAAAGAAGACAACCACTGTCAAAAGCAAAGACAACAACAAAACGGTACGAGTACGGTGACAAAAAGTCCGCAGTAAGCCAAAGAAAAATCTAAACATGGGACTCTTGTGGCCTCCTCTGCCATATGTTTCACTTTGATTTACCTTCCGTGAGGGACGAGGGGACGGAGACGCTCCTGAAATGAACACCTTGGCCAAACCTGCTGGTGTATAAAGTGTCAGCAGCGGGCCCCTCCGTGGCACGGTGCCAAAACCCGGAGCCACGATGGCCCACCACGAGGCCGTTCCTCCCATCAAAATAAAGGACAGGCTGATGGAAGTGGGAGATAAGCGGATACAAATATACATTACCTGACAATTAGACAAGGCCTCGCAAAGCCAGACCATATGGGGGGGGTTATATGTGAGGCCACCTGACCCGAGGGGCCCACATCAACACTCCTCGCTAGACTGGACCTGTTTGAAGTCTTACATAATGCCCCTCCAAATACCAGCCTCTCTTTCCGAGCGGGGAGAACCACAACCACAAAACAAACACAGCCCAGAATCAAATGTGGAGAAGTTGTAGCGCGACGATTACGGCTTAACAAAGTGCTGACAAGCCGCATGGGACGCCTCCCTCGGGGAACAATGAGGCCTGTTTGGTCTGAAGCCATCAGACGGAGCAGCCGGGAAAAAGGCAGGCCTTTCAGCGCTAACTGCGTCCTTTATGTAACGCTCATTAGCCGGCCTGCTGTCCTTGGAAGTGGCTCAGTCGGAATCGAGCGCGCCGTGACGCAGAAAAATCCCTGGGACGCCACTTGAAAAGGAGTCGCATCAAAGGATTTGTACGTGAACATCACATGCACGTCTTTACAAGAGGAAGTCACTGCATGAGCAGTTGTGACACAAGCTAACCTAGCCATTGCTAGTCTTCTTCCGCTTACCCGAGCTCGAGACGAGGGAGACTACTACAGTCGTCCCTCAAATATCGCTCCCTCGCTGTATCGCTGTTTGTCAAAAAATAGTTAATGAATAAATGATCGCAGTTTCGTGGTTGACTATCGTCAATTATTAGTCCGAAATATTGAAGGACAAGTTGTATGCAGTGTTGTGGTCACGAGGCATCGGTCACGTCATGACACATGACGTTGGATTCCACTGCCTTTCACACTGCATGGAGACTGGCTACTGAGCCAGCAGGCCTGAGCCGACATGCCACGGCTGAGAACGTGTGGAAGTGGTACCTTTTTGGCTTCTTTGTCCTTCTTTGTCCTTCTTCTCCACTCCGTTTGAAACACTTTCTAAAGTTTAGAATAAGTCAATTGGAGAGGCTAACCAGCTAGCTCGCTAGTTTGCTATGCTAGCGGCAGCCATCTGTTGTTTCCCTGCAGAGATGCAATGTGATGTAAACAAAGAATAACAGGAGTGTAAAAGTGATGTCTAATAATGTTGAAAGCCATATTTAGAAAGTCAGAAACAGGTTTTCTATGAAAATATTCTGTTTATTAATATTGAACCCTACTTTAATTCACTTATCGCGTTACTTACCTGCAATAAACGAGGGACGGTCGTATACTTTATTTTTCCTGCTTTTCTTTCACCTCATGTTTGATCCCAAATGTGGATCCTATGCGGGCGTGCATGAAGGTAAGGTTTGATGACATTATTGGGCGCTAATGTGCATGTTTGTCAAGTATAATTCATGCTAGCACACTGCTATCTGTTAGCACTCATATCAAACAGCAACGTTATCGTCTTCTCCCTGCAAAACAAATTCCAGGCTCGTACTGGTGGATGGCGGGTCTGGATTCGTTGAGTGCTTTTAATTTGACATTGCTGCTGTCTTTGTTTTACACAATACAAAAAGGTCGGCCTTTACAATGACATCTTTTTTAGTTGTTGTCGTCGCATAAAAGTGTCAACTATTCTGTGTGCGCTGCACTTTTAGGTCCAACAGTAGGCGGCCAAACAGCAGTACAGTAGAAATCTGTTATTTTCATGCGCTTCACAAGTGTCGCTGAAGGAAATGCATCTTAAACGTTGAGTGTTGGTTGGAAATGTGGCTCATGTGTCCACTAGCTTGGGAGCAGAGCTGTGGAAACACTGACTCACCGCTCAGGGATCTCAACTCCAGCTGGCTGAAGACTTTAATTTCTAAAACATCTTCATTGTTAGCGTCAGGGCTGAAATAAACTGGGGGGGGGGGGGGGGGGAACACAAACTTCCACAGCGCCTGCGGGATAAATCTTACACCTCCAGCAAACACGTCCCCGCGAGCAGAAAAGACAGGAAAGGAGAGTGGAGGGGGTGAGAAATGACAGAAAGCTGCATCATTAACACGCTGGGACCCACAGAGAGAGGCTGCCCGGCCGTCGTAAGCCTCTTATTAAAATGGCTCGCTCGGAGAATTTGCGGTCTAATCTTATAAAACTGGCTGATTAGTCACGGACCAGTTTTCGGTTTCTTTTCCCGAGCTGGCGAGAGACACATGGACACAAGGCCTTCAGTCTTGGGGGAAACAAACGTGTTGAAATACTTACACGTACTTATATGTGTTCTGCGTTTTGACTTTCAGGCGCAGATATCAAAACAATCATCGTTCACAGAGGCTAGCAAAAACGCCTGAAGACATGTTATCCCGTTGAGAGTCTACTCAGAGTATTTTTGGGTTATGGGAATACTGCGTCTCCGCTGGTCAGAGTAAATTACACAGTGCAGTCGTCCCTCGTTGATGGTGGCTCATTGGTTCCAGCCCCAACCGCGACAAATGAATTTCCGTGATATCGGAGTCTACAGTATGTTAACAAATAGAATATTTTCATAGTTGGAGCACAGAAAACCTCCAAATATGTTTGACATGAAATAACTACGCTCATATTATTCATTGTTTACATCACATTGCGCAACTCTGATGCTGCAGGGACTCGAGGCGGCTGCTAGCTAACAAGTTAGCCTCAAGTGTATTATTTCTAAACTTAAAGGAAAACTGTACTTTTTTGGAATTTTGCCCATCATCCACAATCCTTCTGTGAGAAATGACCGCATACGTCTTTCTCTGTCTGTGCGTTCATCGACATCAAAACCGGGGACGCTCCGATCAGGGTTTCATGCTGCCGATTCCGATACCGATCATGCAGTCCTGGCTGCAGCCCTGCTACTGGCTATCCAATCAGACAAGGAACCCAAAAATCACCTTCATTCACACAAAAACATATTTGACTTGCTTTTTGAAGAGATCATATCTCACTGGTGAAACTTCCAGAGGATGAGACGCCGTCCTTAAGGAGACGATGGATGTGAAAGTGGAAAGTGGGAGGACGCCGCTGCCCAAGACATCAGGGCAAAGGTCACTGCGGACCGCAACAGCACGAGCCACAGGCGATCGGTTTTTGTGATCGGCGTCTAAAGGCATTATGCCAATCACATGCAGAGATCACAAAAACCTCCAAAAAACGCCAACAAGGCTCCATTCCTAATGTGACCTGCATATTAACCACGCTACAGCGACATTTGTGCGGCCATTTATCAGTTTGTTGGTTTGTTTGTGTTCAAAATAATTTGAAAAGTTCTGAATGGATTCTGATGACATTTTCAAGAATTGTCGGAAATGGTTTATGGAAGAACTGATTCAATTTTGGGGGTGATTTGGATCACTGTCTGGATCCAGGATTTTTTTTTAAAGGATTCTTTAACATTGCGAAATAGGACCATTTTCGGCATTTGTGCAAATAAGTCCAAAAAAAAATTCAGGACAAGTTTCAAGACTCATCCAAAAGATGTAGGATTAGCATTTTAGTGTGAATCACAATATTTAGTTATTATTGTTCCCCCGAAGAAATACATTACTGAGGTAGTGACACCTCGCCACACTAGCTACTAGCCGGCTAGTGACTAGCTTCACCACTCACTCACTCACAGCGTGTCCCCGCCTCCCTCAACTACTGCTGGGAGGCGGCGCTACATGTTGGAGCTGCCGCCACAGCTGCTGTGTTTTTGTTGTTGACGCCAGGTGTAGCGTTCCTTTCTATGTTTGCGATGTGAAATCAATGCGCCCAGGAAGGAAGTTCCGCTAATGCTTAAAATGACCAAAATGTGGCAAAAGCCTGCATGTTACTGTATGTACTGTAGCGTATGTCATCATGAACGTACAGTAGCTGCTACCACATGCTTACAGCTTGGACATAAAACCATAGAAGACATTGGAGGTGTTTTAATAGGCAGGCTTTTAGGCGGAGTAGGTGTGTCCCATTATGTGCACTCATGACCTGTCTCTGTTTTTATATCTTTAGAAGGCACACAAAAGACAAGGACGTGTGTTCATGTCTCACATAAGGATTGTGGAAGAAGGACAAAATTCCATTTTAGAATGATATCACGACGCTATTCTCGTAACATTTGGACTTCATTCTTGTAAAATTGAAGCTGTTGTTGTTGTTTTCTTGTTAAATTGTATTTTTAGAATTTTGGACACGCTTGGAATACGCAGTACATTCACCGGACATTTCATTAGGTATACCCACACTAGTGAGATGCATCCAAAAATACGTTAATGCTGAGTTTTGATTGACACGGCCAGAGAGGTATTATTTAGACGTAAAAGAAAGATGCAAACAGAGTTTCCTTGGAATCATATGACACTGGATCACTTGCAGGCAGCTCCTGTGGTGAGCGTGGAATCACGAAGGCAACGGAGCCCTGGCGTCCTCCTCTAAAAGGACTCTTTGTCTCAAGGACGAGATCGGCCTACAAATTGCCGCAAACATCAACCATATCTGCATCATCCGGCATGTGATGAGGAAATCGGTCACGGCTTTGAGGGAATGTCACAAAAAGGGCCATTTTCATGTCCAGCCTCGTCTTTCATGCATCTCACCTGCAACGTCCCCCGCATGTCACAGCCTGCTCACCTGAGAGCCCTCGGTGCCCTCCCTTACACCTGGCGGCCTCATCAGTCGGCCCTTTGTGCCGCCGTCCACGCCTGGTCACCCTCCAGCGGGCCTGGACGCATAGAGGCACCAGTCACTGTGCACGGCCATCGTGGGCGATGTAAACATTGGCCCGCAGTCTCTGACTGCAAAGTAACAAGAAATCAATTCAGCGTTCCCATCGGGACGAGCAGTCACGGCTCACGTGACAACGAGTGACGTCTTATTAGGGAAAAACCAGCCCAGGCTGGACTGTTGAAAGCGAATCAAGCATCAGCACCAAACTGCAGAGGTGGACGGATCAACCCAAATAACAATATTACTACTGAGTGGTGTCGATATCAGATCGCTGCTAGCGTGGTTTGTTGTGTTGTTCAAATACCTACTGGCTAATTAGGTTCCAATTTCCACGAAAGAGGATCCAATATGAATAAATGGAATGTTTTCGTAGTTAGAGAGCGTAGAAAACCCGTTTATGACCTGTTTGGCCAGTTGCCAACAATGGGATGCCCGGAGAACACGCAGTGAATATTCACACAGGAGCTGCTGTCGGCCACTCTCTACACTGCTAACCTGCTGCTAGCACTCAGCTAACGGTCCCATTTAACTAGCTTCCCAGGCCCCGCTTTATTCTATTTCTAATTTTTCTTTTCTTATCTCTCCTGTCCTGCCTTGGTTGGTTGACTTTGTGGTGAAGTGATTAAGTCTTTATGGCATTTTATCTATCTAAACATGCATTCAAAAATCATAAAAATAGACGATATAAGCAGCGATCATTTATGAATTAATTAATTTCTGAAAACCTGCGATAGCGTGAGGCCGTGATGTAGTGAGGGACGACTGTATATTGATTCTATTTTATTGATTTTTATTTGATTACTTGTCATTTTTTTTATTTCTTTTTTTTGTTTTACTCAGGGAATAAGACAGATAATAAGACAGATCATTTAAATGTCATTGTTTACTTGCGCATTTCTTATACGTATACTTAAACAGTGGCTGCTGCCGGCCACTCTCTACACTGCGACCCTGCTGCTAGCTAGCACTCAGCATTAGCTTGTGAGGGCATGATTCAGCGAGGGACGACTCTTTATTTTATTTTTTGTCTTACTCAGGGAATACGTCCTTGGACACAGCAGGGCTTTGAGGGCAAAAAGACAAAAAAGGACAGAGATTGAATTGTTTACTTACGTGTTTGCCATCCACATACTGAGGCTGCCGTCGGCCACTCGCTGCTTTTTCCATTAACGTCAACAATTTACACCAAAGTCTTGTTGCACTGCGTGAGTGCAACAAGACTGTGTTCTTAATGTATTTTTACCACAAAACATGAAGAAGAAGTCAGCTCTGTCGCCCGTCGATGATGTCATCAGCGGATGACTGTAGTTCCATGCTAACTAACGCAGTCACGCCAAGAGCCTCCGCTGTTCTTGTCGTTCACGGCTGCAAAATAAGCCAAAACGGAGCTAAAGAAAGTTGCAAGCGCCAGCATATCCCTTCCTTTCCCATAAAAGGAATGATTGTTAAATGTTTTCTGCATGTAAAACTAGAATTGTAAAAACGTGTTAACATTCTTGGCTTTCTGCAACTCAACAATTGGGTTTGCAATATTTCTTTAGTTAGGATTTAGTTTGAGTAGGTTTCGGTTAGAGTTGGACCTTCTGTCATGGATTGTTGACGCTAACCAAGGTTCCGCTGTGCTCTGCTCAGAAATAACAGAATTGCCGCAATGGGTTCGGGACAGAGAAATCCTGAACCCCCACCAAAACCTAATGGCTTCTCCTTGTCCCTTGCATCATCCTGAGTCCAGTTTCCTGGAATCAAATCAGTTAAAGAGCTTTTGGCCGAGTCACAAACAAACAAAAACCCCTCCAGTCCTGGATTTGGGAGTTGCAGCAGCTGTGTCCAGCCAGGGCTGCAGTGACCTCTTGATCCCCTGGGCCAACTTCCATGTCTGCACTGATTATGGCTGCAGAACAATGTGCACCATTGTAGTGTTGCAAGGCCTTACCACCGTCTCCCTTCAACCGCACCACACATGACCCTATGTTTGTTTGTGCAAGCTAACCCTTCTACTCCTGCACCACTGCACAGAAAAGGGTGAAAATCGGTCAAAACTTGCATCCCTACGGTGTTGTCCGTGCTATTATTTTTCTGACAAATACACCGCATGGTGGCGCTGTTATTAAAGTTGGATTAACTTGGAATTTCTCATGTTATTGAATTTCTCTGCAAATCACCGGTTGTAACTTCAGGGTGCCTCGTCCCATCACCACGAAATTTGTTACACACCTTTAGGGGACAGACAAGCACAGGTGTGTAGAATTTGAGCAAGATTGGTTGAAAAACATGACCGGCATCGTGCGGAACGTCTTCGCAACTAATTGTCTATTTGTGTCTTACAAAGCGTTGTGAACACAACCCAAACATGAGGACACCCCGTCCCGCGTATCCCACTCGTACACCACTACGTCCCAGCTGGTCGCCAGCCAATCACAGTGTGATTGTGAACAGCGGACGTCAGCTACGTGATGCACTACACTGCAGATACCCTCCGCCAAGCCACATTGTGTTTTATGAGTTAATATGGCTGACGGGGTGACGGCCTGCCAAGACACCAAACAGTCAGGCGGCTTCAATTCATCACTCAAAAAGCTGCCTGCCGCACACCCGAGGGCCACAGGCGAAGAACAAGCCACGCAAGTTGACGCTCTCCCTGCAATTAACGTCTCGCACACGCACACGCACACGCACACACACTACAAACTTTCAGCCTCTCACCGCCACACAAGGAAACCAGAAGCTTGGCGTTCTAGATCCTTCTAAATGAAGATGTTGTGCTTTTCCCCTCCAGGGAAGAAGACGATAGGGAGGCACTGACCCGTAACCTTTAACCCCTGCACCCTGGGAGGGAGAGGATGGGGGGTTCAGCGGACATGCTGAGGGTCAATGATATCCAGAGGGAGCGCACAGGCGAATTAGCCACCCGTGCTCACCAGCGACCACTTCCTGGAGCGCATGCTGACTGACCACCATTGTGCAACATGTGTGCGACTTTGACTGGTCGCTACCTCCGCTGGGGCGGTTTGTCTTTCTCAGTCCTTTGCACAAACCAGCTCATAGATTGGAGGAACCTTTGAAGGAGGCAGTATTGGGACATCAGAGTGGATCAATTTGGGGGGTGCGTCTGTCGGGGTTTATCAGTTTCCTTTATCCTTTGATTTAATTTTGTATCCAAATAATGGATTAGTAAGCGGTCAAATTGAATGTTTTTGTATTGTTACTTTTTTGGTGAAAATTTTCGTCAAAGTTTTTGTGTAACAAACTATTCCATTTGCCCCGTACCGTATCATTTGGGGGAATCAAGTGCCCAAACAAACCAGCTCATAGATTTTTAGATACCTTTGCAGAAGGCATTATTGTGTGTGTGTGTGTGTGTGCGTGTGTGTGTGTGTGTAACTGTTGTATAATTCACTTTGCGGTGGACATTTTCACCAAAATGTTGCCTCGGTTTTCTTTTGTTTTGATAATATCGCTAGTAACAAACTACAGTCATGGAAAAAACGATGAGAGCAGCCTTGCTTCTTCAGTGTCTTGTTGCTTTGAATGCCTGATACAAGTGAGGTTCCTCTCTCTGGACAAATGTAACCATGACAACCAAAACAGATCATAAGTGACATTTTTTGGTAGTACAATGCTACAGCTAATCATGTGAGAACTTAAGTGATTTTGGTTATCATCAAGGTTATCAGCTCTTAAATGAGAGTCTTATGAGCTACATTTGCTGTCGTCATGATATTTGTCCAAAGAAATGTACCTTTAGTTGTACCGGGCATTAAAATGGATCCATAAACTGAAGAAACTAGGCCGGTCTAATCATTTTTTCCATGACTGTGTTTCGTTCGCCCTGTATTGTAGCATTCCGCTGGACCAAGGGCCCGAAACTAAGCCCCTACGCGTTTTGCTGTGATTTTTACATTTTTTTCTGCATGTAAAACTACAATTATTCTCTAAAAAAGGTATTTTTTGTGAATATTTTGGGGTGTCTGTGTAACTGCTGGATGATTTGGTTTTCGACAACATTTTTTGCCAAAATTTTGCCTCGGTTATCGACTTTTTTTTTTGACCATATGGCTAGTAACAAACCTGTACTGCATCATTCCACGCAAGCAAGGGGCCAAACACAGCAGCCTTTGCGTTCACATTGTTTTCTGCATGTAAAACGAAAACTATTCCCTACAGAAATGATTTTTTGTGAATATTTTGGGTAACTCTTATATGATTATATATATTTTCACGGTATTGCTGGTAACAGTTGAGTTGAGCTGCGTGTGTGGAACCGTGCCAGCCGGTGTGGCTGTGCGGATGAACTTTAGTGAACCAAAGAGTCGCGCTGGACGTCGAGTCGGCTTTCAGCTCGCCTCATCTCTCGTTATGAATTTATTCCCATATTTTGACTTTATTCTCATAACATGATTGACTTTTCCTGCAACCTCATTTTTTAAAAATTACAACTTTGTTTTGTTTCTCATAATATTAAGACTTTTTTTGACTAAAACATCATTTTCCCTCATAATATCGCGATGTTCTCATAAAATTACGACTTTTTCTTCTTAGATTACAACTTTTCTTCTTAATGTTTTCATTTTATTCTCTGCTGTTGTTGGGGTATTTTTTACTTTTGTTTAGTTTTCTAGTTAAATTCTATTTTTAGAATGTACCGCGGGCCAATAAAAAAACAGGCACGGGCCGCCAATAGCCCCCGTGTTGCACTTTGGACACCCCTGGTCTATGTCACATTAGAAAGGCCTTCGTGAAACGGAGGTGGGGTTTTGCGCCATCACCTGTCCTTGCAACAACATCCTGGCATCTGTTCCCAGAAGAACGTCTCCCACCTTCGGAGAAGCGCTCGCCAGCGAGCCCTTTGTCACCACGGAGGGGAATGAATGTCGTTACGCAGAACGGCCCGTCGGCGATCACACCTGGTAACAAAGAAAAACTCACAAATGTGGGAACACGTCTTCATCTACAAGAAGTCAACCGTTGCAGAGAGAAACCTACCAAACTTACTTAAAAGCTCTTCACTGAAAAGCAAGAGGCTTCTCTACACATGTTAAAATAAACCCTGGAGCTGTGCCAAAGTGCCCTGCCTGTTTTGCTGCTTTTTTCAGTGATGAATTGCAGGCAAATTAGGGCCGCCTCCTTGGCGGAGGTCTGCGCTCTACTCATGCTTGTCTCGGATACGCACAGGAAACGGCAGATTGTTTGAGCGAGTGTGCACGCTGCGGTTATGCGGTGCAGGCGTATAGTACATTTATTTTTGACACATGCGACAACCTACGTCGCAGGAAGCCAGAGAGCAGCCGAAGCACACTGGCGTTGAGCACACTGGCGTTGAGCACACCGTGTGCAGGCACGTCCAAATAGGTCACAGGAGCAACAGCGGCGCGTCACCGTCATGGTACAATCTTTGCAAGCCTTGCATTGCGTCGGCTTTGGTTAAACCAAGCCTGCATGACAGTCAGTACATAATAACCTGCTGTTTTTAAGCATCTCCTGCACGCATGCTAGTCCCATGTGACCTCCTGTAAAAGGAAATAAAAAGTCAAAGATCCTCTATGTGACAAGAGCGCTTTTGTGCTGTTTTTAAGGAGCGACTGTAAAGACGTAAGCCGAAGAGCCTCTATAAGATGGGAGCTGTTTGGAAGGATGTCCTGAAAAAACAGTAAAGATCTTCTCTGTGACAGGAGCGCTCTGCTGTTTTTAAGGACTGAATGCAAAAATGTAAGTCACAGATCCTCCATATGTCAGGTGCTGTTTTTACAGATTTCCTACAAAAGCACTAGTGTCAAAGATCCTCTATATGACAGGAGCACCCTGCTGTTTTTAAGGCACTACTGCAAAGGCATAAGTCAAAGATCCTCTATGTGACATGATTGCTCTGCTGTTTTTAAAGACTAACTGCAAAAATGTAAGTCAGAGATTTTCCATATCAAAGGAGCTGTTTTTAAGTATCTCCCGCACCAGTCAAAGATCTTCTATGTGAAAGGAGCACTGTGCTGTTTTTAAGGACCTGCTGCCAAAACACTTGACAAAGATCCTCTGTATGGCAGGGACACTAAGCTGTTTTCTGGACCTGCTGCAAACATGTAAGCCAAAGATCCTCTATACTGCAGAAGCTTGTTTTTATAGATTTCCTAACATGCTTTCAAAGATCCTCTATATGGCAGGAGCTGTTTTTCCAGATCTACTAACATGTTTATCAAACATTCTCTGGACCTCTTTTTACAGAAGTCCTACCACGCTCGCCAAAGATCCTCTATCACAGGGGTGTCCAAACATTGTCACAGAGTGACAGACTTTGCCACTGTGATATTTTGTAAAGCAGCACATGCACACGCACACGCACACGCACAGGCACACACACATGCATACGCACATGCACACGCACACACACACACATGCATACGCACATGCACGTGCACACACACGCACATGCACACACACATGCATACGCACATGCACACGCACACACACACACGCACACGCACACACACACGCACACACACACGCACATGCACACGCACACGCACACGCACAGGCACACACACATGCATACGCACATGCACGTGCACACACACGCACATGCACACACACATGCATACGCACATGCACACGCACACACGCACACGCACACACACACGCACACACACACGCACATGCACACGCACATGCGAAGAAGAAAAAACGGCATCTCTTTGTCATACAGGTGAAAAAGCCGATGATTATTTTTTCTGTTTTTTTTTTCTTTTTTCCAAACATTGAAACTTTCTCCTTAAATAATCTTTGTCCATTTTCTTTTCATAAAATTAGGATTCATTCCCATCAAACTTGGACTTTCCCTTCATCCTCGTAACTACAACATTTTCCGCAACCTGATTTTCCAAAAATGACAACTTCATTTGTTGTTTTCTTTACCACCTCAAAAAAATGTCCTTTTTCTTCACTGTTTCAACTTTAAGCTGCTAAAATGACGTTATTTTTCCTCCAAATATTCCGAGGTTATTCTCGTCAAATTAAGACCGTTTCCCGTTAAATTGCTAAATTGCTAGTCAAAGATCTTCTACGTGTGCGCAGCGTTGTGCTGCACAAAAAGGCTCCCACGTTGTGAAGTGACGGTGCGCCACCCTGATGTCATTGACGGCTTGGATTTGGCGTTCGTGTGCGTGAATAAACTGTTTGTTCTCCCTGCACACGTTTGCCTCATCAGTTCCTTTGCTACCAAATCCTCCCTTCCCTCCAAACCATCCCGGTGCTTGCGAGAACGTAAGCAACGTCAAACCACAGTAAACAAACGTAATTCAACTTGACATGAGTCGGTAGAGAGTGGGAGGTGTAAACATGCTGGGGGGGGTAATGAGTCAAGGCTGCAATTTGTGCGTGCATGCTGATGTTTTCCTCATGCCTTCACACTATTTCCTCGTAAAGCAACCTGCCATAACCAGCTTACAAGGGGGCGTGTCCGTACCTGTCTACGCTGTCTTCGGGCTTCTGCTGCTATGAAAGCCCACACCCGCACCCAAAAAACAAAAAACACAGCCAAAGGTGTCCAACAGGCCACGACAGGCCTGCATCTGGCATCCCCATCGAGGAGATGTCTCCGCAGGCTGGCCGTAAAGGCGCAGACGAGTTGCTGCATGTCGCCGAGCGTAAAACCATCCCCGCTTAACACCTTGCCAAATAGGACATCACTTCACGTGGAAAACATGAGTCAGGAAAAGAAACACCATCGGTTCCTGGGGTCAACGGATAATACGGAAGATGCTGGGTTTCTATGCGGCGCTCGTTAAAAAAACCTCCAAATCGAGCGTTGACTCATACCCGAAAGCCATGAAGAAACACTTCCTGCCAAGCCAGGTTGGCACAGCTGCTGCAATTTTTATGTCCCGCGCCCACTTCTTTTCTACAGCTGGACGCCAAGCCGCCATTACCGAGGAGATTCACAAAAGAAATACGATTTTCGTAAGGTTCCGACTTCATTCTCATCACCTTGTGTTTTTTTTCTCGAGAAATTACGACTTTATTCTCATGACATTGCAAGTATTTTCTCGTTTCTCCAAAAAATACTACTTATTTCTCGTAAGATTGCGCCTTTTTCTCCAAAAGATTCTTTCCACCCGTAACATTGGGACTTTTTTTCTTGTAAGATTACTGCTTGATACTTGATCGCAACGGAGTATTAGGACCTCATAAAAAAAAAGAATCCGAGATTTCCAGAATAAAGTTGTAAATCTACAAAAATAAAGGCATAGATTTTACAAGAATAAAGTTGTAAATTTATGAAAATAAAGCCGTACATTTACAAGAAAAAAGTCGTAATATTACGAGAATAAATCCGTGAATTTACGAGAATATAGTCGTAATATTACGTGTCATTGCGTAATACGTGTCAGACGGAAAATGGAGCATCGCTCTTCAGGAAGGAAGGAAGCTTTCCTCTCGCTTCAGGCAGGCCTTTATTTATAACGTGGCAGCAAAACAGAGCGGTTGAGCACGAACAGATTAGCATGGCTAGCTAGCCCTTCTCACCTGCGCCTTCCTTACCCCGCCCCCTCCACATGCCCCAGCCAAAGGTCACATAGGTCCCCCCTTTTCGTAGCTGCTCTCAGGCAATGCCTGTAACATAACGTTCTCATAAATGTAGGACTTTATTCTAGTAATATTACTACTTTATTCTAGTAATATTACTACTTTATTCTCATAATCGGTCATTATTTTAATACTTCGTTGTAACAGGCATTGCCTGAGACAGCTATGAAAAGGGGGGACTTCCGTGACCTTTGGCCTTGGGCAAAGGTAATATTACGACTTTTTTTCTCGTAAATTTACGACTTTATTTTCCAAATCTCTGGCCCTATACTCCGTCGTATTCGAGACTATTTTCTCAGAATAAAATTGTGACTACTTTATTCTCGTAAGATTAGGACTTTTTCTTAAAAAAAGACTTTACAGCTATAACATTGTGACTTTTTACTGCTTTACACTTTTCTTTCCCTCATAAAAATATTCCTTTACAGACTTCTTTCTCCAAAAAACGTTTTTTTCTTGAAATTACGACGTTCTTGTCAAAACACAACAGTATTCTCGTAAGATTCTCAAAAGATCTTGAAAAACATTTATTAACACAACATTTCAACCGTTTTCTTTTAAAAATGTGACTTTCTACTCGTTGGTGCGTCATATTGCACCGCTTTCGTGTGATGTTTTAGGGTCAAGGCGTACGTGAGATAGCGATGAAGTGAACAGGGCATAACATAAAGTGGAATTCATGGAGTGGCCACACACACACACGCACACGCACACGCACACGCACACACGCACACGCACACGCACACACACACACACACACACACACACACGCACACACACACACACACACACACACACACACACACACGGTTTTTCACTTTCTATTCTCGTTAACTAAATTGAACTGAAAATTGAGCGTCCACAGGCAGGATAAGACAACATGTGACGTGGACACAAACCAACCTCTGTGCCCCCGATAGGTTAAAGGTCAACGCTTTCTTGGCTGGTAAACACCAGGAACCACAAAATGTCCTCAGTTTGAAGTCGTATTGTTTGGACAAAAGCGTGGCCTAGCCTTGCATTATCGTTCGAAACGTAGGCTTCAAGATGGCCGCCTTCATCACATCCAACGTATATCACTTGGGACGGTAAAGAACACGGTGCTGTCGCTTGAGTGTGTTTTTCTGTACGTAAGCATACCATCGTGTTGTGTCGCAGCCAAGTTTGTGTCAGTCTCGTCTCCCGGAGCTGTAAAAAGACAAAAAACCCCGCCTGTCGAAAACGTCATGAGATGATTGAGGAAGCTTACGATGCACTTGAAACGGCACACAGACACGTTAACGAGCAGCCTGACAAACATAATTGCCTGTTTTGCCAGCAGGTGTTGATTATTTCAAAACTCTCAAATCCTTTGAATAGGTCCAAATCTGCTTGTTAAAGTGATAGGACGCTGGATAACACGCGCTATTTGGCACTACAATGAACTTCCCTGTGTTATTTATGATAACATTATTTTCTTCACACGGACACCAACAGTGGCGTTATAGCTTATGTCGGCTTTCATCAAGCCAGAAGTAGAAGGAAAATGACACAGAAGAAAAGGCCGTTTCGGATGCTAGCAAGATTGTTGCTGACGTTTGGCTCGACAGCTAACTAGCTAGTGTGGACATTGTGAGCTAGCTAAACAAACAAAGTCAAACCGGGTGTTTTAGTTTGCTCAATAAACTCATTGGTCATGTCTATTTTGTCATCTTTTGTCAGCGACTCACTATCACTAACACCTTGTTGTTTTTAATCGATGGGAACAGCTCCTATGCTAGCTAGCTGCTTAGCATGCTAGTGAAGGCCTGGCAAAGGAATCAACAGGAAGGAAACTCCATATATGGTCATGGTCATGGACTCCAGAAGTCCATGAAGGCTATGTTTACAAATATGCCAACTGCACAAATACTTCTGGGCCCCTAAAATGTTGCTGTTTCCTTTTTATCAGACATTTATTGGTACATTCTAAAAATATAATTTAACATGAAAACTAAAAAAAAAAAAAAAAAAAAAAAACAACAGAAAAAAATCGAAAAATCTGCAGTAATTTTACAAGAATAAGGTTGTAATATTATGAGGAAAAATAATGTCATTTTAGTGGAATAAAGTAGAAATCTGATTATTTTTTTAAAGTCGTATCATGATGAGAACCAAACAAAACCAAAAAATGTTATAATTTCCAGAAAATTAGGCTGCGGAAAAAGTTATGCTACGAGAATAAAGGCAAAATATTATGAGAATAAAGTCATAATAATAGGAGAAGAAAACGTACGAGAAGAAAGTTGAAATAGAGGGAATATTAAAAAAAACAGCAGCAGAAATGAAAAAAAAAACACGGCGACAAAACAGGACGAATGTTTGCAAGAGCTCGCAAAACTTTGGCGAGATAACACAAAAGTTTTGACGGACGACGCATAACTTTTGCGAGAGAACGCAAAACTACTGACATGAAGAGCATTGGATGTTCTGCAGGTTCCTGTAGTTCCCATTTGTGCAGTCAGGGATGCAGAGATGCTGAAATGATGCATTTGGAGGCAGGCTATGACCGGAAGCTTCACATAGTTTTGCGAGATAATACAAAACCTTTCTCCCAAACATCTTGCAAGCTCTCACACAAATATACTGTACATATATTTTTTACCCATCAACTTTTTTTCTCCATGTCCCCTCAGGGGCTCCGTAAAAAACAGCTGTAATTGTACGAGAATAAAGTCAAAAAGAGTCATATTCTAACTCATTCGAAGGAAAAAAGTTGATAATAAGATAAACTTATTATGAGGAAAAATAGTGTCATTTTAGGAGCATCGAATAGAAATGTTAAAGAAAAAATATCTCCTTTTTTTTCAAATTGTAATATTATGAGAAACAAAACAAAATATTCATTACATAAAATAGTATGGGACTAAAGTCCAAATATTATGGGAGTAACAACAAATGTTACAAAAAGAAAATGTGCAAAACTTATTTAAGAAGGAAGTTGGACTATTTGGAAAATCCAAAAACAGTAAAAATGGGGGAAAAAAGAGCAAAGGCCAAAGTTGATAGTAATAATTTGCTTTTTCACCTGCTGTGTGTTACAAAGCTGAGTTGCACTGGAAAACGTTTGGACTAAAAAACACCCCTAAAAAGTTGTAGAATCGTATATCATCGTATATCATCGTATCATCGTCCCTACAAGGTCTCCTTTTTAGTGCAAGTGTAACATTTGAATGATGTTACAACGGTAACATGCGTCCCAGGAGCCTGTTTATTCATCTCCCTCACTCAACTTCTTTTACTTTTCTTCTTAAATTCGATTTTTAGGACGTGCTGCGGGCCAATAAAAAACCAGCCGTGGGCACCAAATGGCCCTCGGGCCGTACTTTGGACGCCTTTGCTCTATAGACTTGAGTGTACAGTCAGCCATGTTTGTGTTGGCAAGCAGGTTTATTCACAACGAGGCTCCTTCAAGCGCACAAACACGCCTGTGTACGCTTCACTTCCTGCCAACATGAAAAGAAATATCAATCAGCAGGTGTCGAGGCAAAGGTAGGATGGGGGCGGAGCTTACAGGGAAGGAGAAACCGGCGAGAGGGTGACCTGATTGTGTTTGTAGGAAAGTTTCCACGCCCAAGGGCAGGTGCTTTCATAGGTTTCTGCTTCATATAAGCGTGTTTTCACCCTGTCAAGCAGCACACCTTCTGCAGGTGAACCGCGTGACAATCACTCTTTCGGGGGTTGGATTGTGCCCGCACGTTGACAAGAGGGCAGAAAAATAAAAGGAAAACGTGAATGAAAGAAAGAAAGCGATAGTCAGCGAGAGGAGAAAAGAGCAGAAGAAGAGGAGGAGGAGGAGGAGGAGGAGGAGGGGAGGGAGGGTGCGTTGCTTTTGAAGAGTGCACAGAACAAAAGGCGTCTTTGTGTTGGCCTGCAGAGAGCAGTGAAGTGGAGCCAGCGCTGCTTGGGGAGTGTTTAACAGTGTACACCGACTGCATTCCTGCCATGTGATTACAAGACGCTTTTAATTTCCACTCGGGAAACGGACTTAACTCTTAACACGCCACTCTCGCTCTCTCTCCCTCTTCTTCTTGCTGCGTCATTACAGTCATTCTGCTTTCATGTCAAAGTAAAGTCAGCATTCCTGCACATCCAGCGAAGTTTTGGTCTAGATTGGGACTTAGCAGTACAATAAATCCATCCGTAGGCCTGTCACGACAATCCATAAAACGATCAATCCAACAAGGTTGATCATTTTGCCGCCTGGATAAATGAAGGGAAAAAGTGAGCCTCCTGTCAGCTATTCAGCGTCTTTGTCACAGTACGTGGAGGCGGGGGCTAGTAGCTACGTGGTGATTGAATACACTGAGTGCTAGCTAGCAGTTAGCGAGAAAATGCTAATATGAATGAAAGCACAAACACGATAGTTTCTAAGACGAATGCCACAGCTCCAGTGTGGATGTGCTGTGGGGCATTCGTCCAGGCGGTTGGCGCTTACTGGGGCATTTGGTCGGCGAAGTGAATGTTTAGTGCTGGGCGGCGCGAGCTCGGATACCAGGGGCATGTGAAGTGGTGACGCCCCGCGATTATAGTAGGCATCTTCTGTGCCTCACACAGATACACTACACTTGCGTACCATCTAGTGGCTCAAATGTGACATGACAGTCATCATTGAATGATAAACTTAACGATTATATGGTCTAAAAAAAAAAAAAAAAAAACTAAATTATCGATTATCGTCGATAATTTATAGCAGCAAAATTTGTTATCATGACAGGCCTACCTATCAGTATATCTCGTCCTATAGATACAGCACTTTAGAGTAGTCAGTGTACAGCTTGTGTAGCTTTAAAGAGTTACTCTCAACACACAGCCGTTACTGTCTGAATATCTGGAAACACAAGAGAGTAGGAAGATAAGTGTGTCTTGTCTACAGCCAAGCACGGTGGTGGTGGTAGCGTCACAGTCTGGGGCTGCATGAGTGCTTCCAGCACTTGGGAGCTGCGGTTTATTCAGGGGAAGCATGAATTCCAACATGTCCTGTGACATTGTGAAGCTGTGGAACTTGGACATACTCCAGTATTTAATGTATTCACATGTTGGAATTCATGTTTCCCCTCAATGAACCGCATTCCCTGGTGCCGGCAGCACTCGTGCAACCCTGCACCACGTCGTTACCACCGCGTCTGACAATAATGCAGCTACACTGCTCTCCAAGCTGTACAGTGACTGCTCTTAACTGGCACTGACCCTTGAGAGAGGCTGCACTCTTTTGCATTCTTGTTTACATTGAACGTTAGCTCGTGGCCATAAGAGAACCATTAAGACATTCACGTTGATGCCAACACAAAGACGTTGTGGAAAGTGGAAAACAACGACGACGACAACAACAACTGCTGCATTGGAGCGCCAACACACGCACATCCAATTTAGCTAATAGCATTCAGGCCCTCACATTCTCCTGACGAGTGCTAGCGGAGGCAGACGCCGGACAAGGAAGGATGGAGAAGTCAGGAGAGTGTGGATGTTAACCTCTGGCCCGCAAGAGGCTGGACGCAGCTGCTCGTTATCAGGAGGAAACATCTGATCTGGGATCAGCTCTTCAAGACAAAAGTGCAGCCTCAGTGGTGTGTCCTCCTTACTCTTTTACAGCAGACTTCCTCTCTTTTTATTGTTATTCCACCTCCCCCCTCCCTTCATCCACTGTATTCATCAATTCAAACGGAAGATAAAACTTCTCGGCGCTCTAAAAATCCCCCTCCTTTTCTTCTCTGTGCCGCCATCTCAGCTCGTACCTCCTTGCAGTAATGAGGCTTGGCATTGTCCACCGAAAAGAAGTCCAGGGTGGGCCGAGAAATTCAAAAAAAAAAATTTTTTGAAAAGTCTTTTTAAAAAAGCAGGACAAGTCTCTGGGTCCCGCCCACCAGATTAGACTCTCAGAAAGATTTAATTAGCTCCGTTTGTGCATTCAGCCCCTCCGTTCCTTTTATCCCAATTTCAATATGCCCACTCGGCATTTTTACAGACCACCTTGGCACTTTGTCGTTTTTGTGCGCACCCTTTTCTTTTCCTCATCCCGCATCAGTTCGGCAATGAAATGAGGGGTGAAAGGGCAACAGGGGTGAGGCGGGAAAGCGTTTCACGGGTGGCAACGAGGGGGTCTTACAGTATATTGTCCCGGATAAAAAATGCATGAAGTTTTCAATGGAGGCGGGAGGAAACCCCCAAGCAACGGAGCCTCTGGACGTCAACAACCAGGGTGGCATTTTTTGCATTTGGCTTGGTTTAGTCAGATAAAAACAAAAAAGTATTGTAAGATTTTAATGGAGACATTTTCAGTCAAGTCCATTCATATGACGCTGAGCAAAGTTGGAACGTGAACTCCAAAACTTGCACGCATTCCTTGTCCTTTCCCGGACAAGGAATCATATCGTCGTCTGCACATGAACTCGATAAACAAAAAGACAACAGCGCTTCATCAGGCAGAGGTCCATATTTGGTAAGTGAAGTTGGGGTTCATCTGACAAGGAACCGTTGGGGCAGCTTAATTCAAAACGACTTTTTCAAGGGAAAAATGTGTCGATTTTAAGCAAGTTTTGGCTTTTCACCGAGTTATACTTGACATGAACTCCAAAACTGAAAACTCCAGTCGGCGTGGGAAGACATCGTACGTCGGTGATTTCGAACGGCTTAGTAAGAGAAACAAACTACTTTTTCAAGTATTCTAAAATTGAAAGGCAGAGATTTTCAATCCGCTTCGACACGACAAAGAGTCCCGTTTGAACATGAACTCCAAAAGTGACAGTCATGCTTTATATTAGACAAGAAACCACATCTGCAAACTCAAACCACTTTTTCAAGTATTGAGACTATCGTTAGCCCTTCTTGCATGTTGCACGTTGTCCTACAACAAGGACATCTGAGACAGCAGAGCAAAGTTCCACTTGGCCCCTCATGAGTAATGTTGGAACTGACAACGGAAAGAAGCGCTTTATCGGACAAGGAATCGTTGCTAGCTTAAGTCGGCGGGAAAAAACTACTTTTTCAAGTGAAAAATGGGTCGATTTTAAGCAAGTTTGGACTTTTCACCGAGTAATATTTGAACATGAACTGGAATACTGATAGTCAGGCTTTATTAGACAAGGAAGCATATTTGCAGCCCACAATCGGGTGTAAAACCGACTTTTCCAAGGAGAAACTGTAGCGACGTCTGACATGATACTGAATATGATACTGAATATGATACTGAATATGATACTGAATATGATACTGAATAATATTTCAATATACTTGTGTGGTTTCGGAAAAATTCCGATAAAAGTGCCCTCTTTCTATTTTGCTGTTCATTTTTTTTTCAGATTCTTCCACTTTTCAGATGACAACGTGCACCCCCGCCCCCACTCAAAATGTGCTTAGCCCCCCAACCCAGACACATCCTCATCTTCTCTACGGCCCTGGTCGAGCCGGAGGGTGCGTTTGGGGGATGAAAGGAAGGACGGGGGGGTAAGAGGTGGGACGGGGGGGGGGGGGGGGGGGGGCATGGTGAAAGTTAGTCTCTGTATTAGATCCCCCCACACACACACACACTTAAACATCAAAGCTGTGCCTGGCAATAGAATTCCAATGAGGCAATCTGCATTTCCATAGACTCCAGCCATCAGCCCCCCCCCCCCCCACACACACACACACACACACACACTCCCCCCAACCCCCACCATACATCCATGTCCTTCCAGGCTACTGTGCCAGCCAATCAGCCATCTCTATCTTTCCAAGAATGACTAAAAAGTTGACTTTCACATACATTGCATCTGCCAATCATCACTGTGCCCCCGCCCCCGCCCCCGCCCCCGCCCCCGCTGGCAGGCAAAGCTGATGGTGGAAGTGTACCAGAAGGGTGGAGGGAGACATCACGGTCACTTTTGCCTTTATTGAAGACTCTTGCTGGCGAATGGAATGGTTGCAACTTCCGTACTCTGCAAAATGATATTTCGGCTCTTTTTAGAGAGCCGGCTCTTTTGCCTCGGCCCACTAAAAAGAGCCGGCTCTTTCGGCTCCCGAGTGGCTCTCAGATTTTGTTGTTGTCTTAAATTAATTCATGAGCAAATGATGTGTAATCTGTAAAATGAATGACTAAAAATACTTCAACCTCGATGAGCAGCTACTGAAATATGTTCGAATATTACCTCATACTAGAAAATACAAAAACAAAGACCCGTCTCATTAGACAAATTAGGTCAAATGTCTTCATGCACGTTTCTCCTGGACGAATCGGCTCTAGGAGCACCACGGCGTTTAACCCCGCCCCCGCCCCTGCTCAGCGTGGACACAGCGATGGCGCCACACATCTTGACCAACGACATTCGCCTTTAACAGAAAAAGACGAGGGAAAAAACGAATCGCCTCCCAATTGGTTCCAAAGCGCCGGCACATGTGCCCTTTTCGGTTTCAGACTTTTTATGATCATTTTTTTGCGCCCCCATTTAACAAATGGCTCCCAAAAGCTGATTGAGTTCAGAGTTGCTGGGTTAGCACAGCAGCTGAATGTGATTGCATCCAGAGGCTAGCAAGCTAGCAAGTCATCTCCATGCTCCAGCCGTGTCCTCCAAACACACCTGGGAGTCATTTGGGAGGAATGATGATGGATCCGGAATGCCAGATTTGGATATAATAATCCAAATGAGAGGAATTGTACACAAGTGGAAAGACAAGTGCTCCTTCTTGCCTGGCTTCACCCCATCTTTCCTTTTAACATCCCCCCCCAGCTCCACATCCATGCCAAATCTAGCATCCTTTCCTTCATCAAGGCCCACCCCCGCCTCCTTCGCTGTACTGACCCCTGCGACCCCTCCCCCACATCACTCACGGGTCATCAGTAAGAAGAAAGAGGGATTTAACGGCTAACTTGGCCCAGGAAGAGCCACGGAGGTGGGGCCCGAGCACGTCTGGGAGAATTCCACTCTTCTGATGACCGCCCCCCCCCCCGCCCCCTCCCGCCGGGTTGTGCTGTTCCCACTGAGCAGAAAAAGACCAAAGGAGCTGACGAGCAGATCTATGGATACCAGATCTATCCAGCAGACACATAGCAGCGATAACAAGAAGAATCTGTGAGGAAATAAATGCCCCCACGCTAGCATGAGATGTCAGGAAGTCCACATTTGTGTTTCTGATGATGGATGACATTACTCATGTCTCTTTAATACGGGTGGGCTCATTTATCATAAAAATACTTCGTAGCCAAGTAGCAGCTAGCATAGACTGAAGTAAAAGTACATGAACTATAGTATAGAACCCGTAACAACTCAGTGAAATCCTTGCAGGTACAAATACTGGAAGAAAGTTCCACTAGTTTTAGAATAAGAACACTGCACAACTAGCAGCAAGACGCAAGGCTAAGCTAATCAAAATCCACAAGTTGGAATGTAGGGATGAGCAAGTACACCACCATCTGTACCTGTACCTGTACCTGTACCTGTACCTGTACCTGTACCTGTACCTGTACCTGTACCTGTAGAAACTTTAGAGTATCTTCTTTCATCAGAAAAAAAAGTTAGTTTGTAGCCTTTTGGGTCTTTAGATATTGGCGGTAGAACATCGGGTAGTTTCAGCAAAAAACTGAGAAAACGATCTTTTTCTGCAGAGAAGCAAATTCAAGCAGGGTGATGGGGGTCTGCTGGATGTGGGGATGAATCCCTGCTGCTGACCCAGAAGAATCGGGGTCAGGTTCTGAGTCACCCGACTCTGAACTGCTTCCGGTGTCAGGATCCGGTTTTTGGCGCCACACAGCTCAGCAACGCTAACCACTAGCTTGTTGCTTCGGCTGCCATTTGTGTGTACGTCACCCACGTCACCCGAGTCACCCAAGTCACCCGAGTCACCCACGTCACCCAAGTCACCTGAGTCACCCACGTCACCCAAGTCACCCGAGTCACCCAAGTCACCCGAGTCACCCACGTCACCCAAGTCACCTGAGTCACCCACGTCACCCACATCACCCAAGTCACCCGAGTCACCCATGTCACCCACGTCACCCAAGTCACCCACGTCACCCAAGTCACCCGAGTCACCCATGTCACCCACGTCACCCACGTCACCCACATCACCCAAGTCACACGAGTCACCCATGTCACCCACGTCACCCAAGTCACCCGAGTCACCCATGTCACCCACGTCACCCAAGTCCCCTCTATCAGTTGCGATGGCGTCCCTACTAAAGGCACATCCACTGCCAGTCAAGCTCTGTGCCAGCGTTAGCTGCTTGTATTTTTTCCCTCTCAACAAACAATCCGTCTTCTTCATAAACAATCTGCCGCTGGTTGGAGGAAAAGAGAACTGCTGCCCCCTACTGGAACAGAAATGCATTGCCTACAAGTCAGAAATTCACACACACGATGAATAAGACTTTGATCTGTGGCTCCCGCGGAAAAAAGCCTAGGACGTTACTTTTTGAAAAGACGTCAATAGCGTCTTTGGCATTGAAAGAGTTCAAATGAATTGTTACACCCCTAAAAACAACCAATATTGTGAAAATGACTAGAAAACCAACGTGTAACGTTAACATTCCTCCGTGCTGATGCTAGCAAAGATGACGCTAACATCTTCAACTTCTTTACTTACGATATTTCAGCCACTTTATGCTAAGATAAGATAGGCCAATCAAAGTAGGCTACGCTGAACCTAAAACACATTGAAGTACTCCTTTAACTCGTTGGGGATGCTTTATTGCAAATTAGCGGGGGCGACTTTGTGGCGTAAAATGAGGATTTGGGGCATTAAATCGTGTTTTGTTGCCTAAGAAAGGGGACGAGAGGATTAAACGGGGGAGCAGGAAATCACAAACGCAATCCCCGCTGTCTTTCATATCACCCGTTGAAAGGGGAAAGTCATTATGGGGGGGTTGACTGCTTCACTTCACAAGCAGGGAGGGAGGAATCAAGAGTAGACTGATTGTGGTTTGATAAATAATGCTATTAAAAGTGTGTTATTCTTCAGCCATGTCGGTCTATATGCCACGGCAAGGCTTTTATTTGGACATGGCAGGAAGTACGGGACATCAAAGGAAGGCTTTGTGAAGAGAAGACCAGATTAGGAAGTCTGACGCAAGCGCGGACTGCTTCAGCACACTCCTTTGCTCCGCATTTCCTGTTCTACTTCACTGGATGACCGCCGCACACTTTAATACTGCTTAAAAAACGATGAGTAAGCGCACACAAACATCTAAGATAAGCACTCGCTGTGTCCACCACAACCACACTCCGCTAAGGCTAGCAAATTGCTCTTTAACGAACACATTCTAACACATTTTGTTGTTTTTAACGTTTGGTGAAACCTTGCCTCAGAGTGGCGTGGCTTTGATGACTTGTGCTGATCGTCAGTAATATTATGCTCATCGACAAAGGCTAGCGTGGTCGCCGTTCGACCCCACATTGATAGCTATACGCCAAACGTAGCTTAGTATTTGTGTCGCACGCAGCACGTTCACACCCGTTGACAAAATGGAACTAATCCGCAACGACAGGGGTGTCCAAACTTTTTCCAGCCAGGGCCATAAACTGAAAAATGAAAGTAGGCGAAAAAGCGTATCATTACTACCAACTTTGCTCTTTTTCCATTTTTGCTGTTGGTTATTTTAATTTGTTTGGGGGGGGGGGGTTCTCAAAGTCAATTTCATTCTTGTAATTATGACTTTATTACCAAAACATGTTTCCAGAATATTACAATATTACAACTTATTTTTTAAAAAGTATTTTTTATTAGATTTTTCAACGCTGTGCTACTAAATTGACATTACTTTTCCTCCTAATATTCCGAGTTTATTCTATTCGTAAATGTTTTTTCTGTAGAGAAGATGACTTTTGTCTGAAGATAAACAGCTGTTTTTTTTCCATTTCTGCTGTCGTTTCTTTTTCAACTCTTTCAACTTTCTTCTTGTAAATTTTCTTCTCGTAATTATGACTTTATTCCCGTCATATTTTGACTTTATTCTCGTAATATTACAACTTTTTCCTGCAACGTAATTAAAAAAAAAATACAACTTTTTGTTTCTCATAATCTTCTGACTTTTAAAAAAAGGGCATTAAAAAATGTTTTGTTAACTTTATGCTACTAAAATGACATAATTTTTCATCATATTATTACAATGTTATTCTCGTAAAATCACGACTTTTTCTTTTCTTTCTTTTTTTGATTACAACTTTTTGTCTCTTAAAATGTTTACTTTATTCATGTAAAATTACTGCTGATTTTTCAATTTTTGCATTTTTTTTTGTTTTCTTGTTAAATTGTATTTTTCGAATGTACGCGGGCCAATAAAAGCTGCTCTAAGGCGAGCCGACAACCTATTAGCAGAATCCTGCCTGTCATGTGATTTTTTCATGAAGTTTGGGAACATGAATATTCCTTTAATGGCGTTTGGGAAACATTGACCATATGCAAGTCTACAAACACTAGCATGCTAGCCCTGCACAATCATTGACGTAATGTAGCTAGTCTGCCAATGCTTTAATGACTAGAAACTTAGCTTTTATTGAACACAAACACCACTTTCTTTCATTTACGAGCTTTACAAATTTACAATGCTAATTTTAAAAACAAGCTAGCATTACAGTAGATAGTCGTGAATATGCACTATAGCATATACGCTTGGCTTCGCCAGTCAAAACAATCCTGATGCACGTTCCCGTTGTCCTTTCACTTAGACATCGCCATCAACCCCCCGACTTTTTACGACGCCCCGCTTCCTAATAAACTTTTGTGGTGTTTGGAATCCATTAGGAGCAATATCCCACTTTTTCAAAACATCCTGGCTCATTCTGGGGGGAGGAGGAGGCGAGGAAAGACAAAAACATTTCCATTTGCATGGACAAACAGGCCCGCAAAAGAAGATATTTAGTAGATTGTATCACAGCCACGTTAAAAGTGACGTATCGGGTTGCTTAGCGATGATGATATAACAAAGAAGATGATCCTTCGGGGAGTACTTTGGCTCCTTGCATCAACACGACAGCAAACTGTGAGGAAAAGCAAGATCAAACTAACGGGGAGTCCTCACGGAACAATGAAACCTTCCTCAAATAAACCAAATGAAGCTCGGAGGTGTCGAACGAGTGGTCGTAAATCTGTTTGGCAGCGGCCCACTGAAGGAACTTTGGTTTTTCTAAGGGAGAAAAAGACATTGAATGGTGTCTGATTTCACAAACAAGATCAACTCAACGCCAAGATTAGTGAGCAAAAAAACACCCTGAGCTCCGAAGCAAAGCTTCTGCGCCCTCGTTTGCCCTCCTTAAAACCCTGCTATTGTCAGGTACGGGCCCTTGGCACTCAGGTATTCCCACCGTATCATTTGGGAGCGGGTGTTATCCAGCGCCAAACAAACCTTTAATCCAATCCAGATAACAGGCACTCAAGTGTCGCAACAAATGTTCCCACAGTGTGAAAGTGAGCCACAATCTGGAAAAACACAAGGGCCGCCAGACAAACCGGTGGCAGGGTGCCAGCGGCAGGGGAGCGGCACAGACAAAAAGGAGGAGTAAACAGCGCCTTGCCGTAAAACAAAACAAAAAAACAAAACAACTTGAAACAATAGTGCTTTCCGGCCTGGGGACTGACAAGTGAGCGCCTTCCTGTATGCGTGCCCCCTCGCATGCGCCCTTGCTTCCTGTGGACGGCCTGACATGTGCCTTGAGCAGCAGCGTCGGACGCCGTCAACCTCGGACTTCATGAGAACTTGCCCTCGCTTGGCTTCTTGAAATATCCCCGCAATCCGATGGAGAGTGCCAAGCATGGCATCTCGAGGAGCTTCACACGTGAAGGTCTACTCCAACATGAAATAACTAAACGACAGAGGCAGGGAAAAGATTCAAAGCTCCCCGTAAAGGAAGAAACCTTCCACAGTGCGGGCCATCAGTCTGTCCCTCGATTGAGATAGAAGCCCCTTTCACACAGAGTCCACAAAATTGGCACATCCGAGACAGCAGAGAGCAGAGACTATTTCCTTGCCGGTGCCTCTCACACAGAACCCAGCCAAATGGGATACTCCCAGCTTCTTGCAGCCTCAGTCTTGTCAGTCCCGTCCGATTGGGACAATTTGCTGAGCTCGCATTTCTTTGCCCGTGTATGTGTGCGCTTTCACACAGCAGCATGGCTTACCAACACATCAGGGCTGGACATGTGAGTTACATTTTGCACTCCAGTGCCAGCATTGCAGGATTCGCTTTCACACAGGAGTAAACCCGCCTACTTAACCACTCTGATACTACCTCCGAAGCCGGAACATTTGGGGTTCTCACATGCTTGCATGCACATGCACGGAAAAATGCTGCAACATTCCCAGCTTTGATGGCTTCAATCAGAGGAAACGACTCAACTGAAGCTCCTTTCACACTGCCCTTTCTGTTGTGTATGTTCTGTGTGAACAACATCGCATCAGAGACAGTCGAGTCGGCATTTCTTCATCCTTTGCACAGGCGCCTCTGATACTACTACCTCCAAAGCTGTCATTTCTCGGTTCCGGCTTTAATAGACTGTGAGAAAGGGGCTAGAGTGCCGAGGGACAGCGCACAGACAGAGTGAGAAAACAACAAAACCCTTTCACACTGCCCTTAAAAGCTGGGAGAAAACGACTTTTTGTCAGGTCTCTGTCCTGTGGTCTCAGGTCAGGCAGAGAATAGACTTTAAAACAGCTCTGCCTGTGTACAAGGCCAAAGTACATCTCTGACATCTCTGTGGTCTCCTGTGGGTGCCCGGAGTCAGGACCAAACACGGTGAGGCTGCCTTTCAGTTTCATGCTGCCAAAATCTGGAGCAGTCTTCCAGAAGATGTGCGACAGTCCTCAACTTCGGCACTGTTCCAATCCGAGCTGAAATGACATAAACGTGCGTTGCCTTGCCCTGCCTGTGTGATGGTACCAGGTGCCAGTCAGTGTGCATGTCAGTACACTTCACTCCCTGACACCTTAAGATGAAGAGTCGCACTGGACGTCGAGTTGACAGTCTGGGCTTTTAGAGTCTAGCGACCTGGACTCTTATCCTGTGGACTTTGTTCGAACCCCGGGAGGAACGTGGGGCTGGCAGAACACATCAGGACTATGGCGGCCTGAACTGGACCTGGCAGTTTTCCAGCTTCTAAGATACTATCAGATGCAGAACACCAAAAAGTACACCACTACACCATGAAGTAGTGGTACGGCTATGAAGAGTAGCAAACATTCCGCCAGAAAAACGATTTCACGGCTGGGTTCTGTTTGAAATGCACAACCGGGATCTACCATGCCTGCTCTGAAGCACCAGGTTTGCAGGATCTCCGTGTGAAAGTGTCTTAATTCATTACGTTCCGATGTACCAAAATCTGGCCGGCGTGCGCGGGGCTTTTATGATGCTAGTCGAGGAGGGGGGCTGCCGAGCATCATAAAAAGCAAAGAGAAAAGGAGAGCACAGAGAACACAGGGCTTGTGGGTAATTACGACACAAGGCAGCGGGAGGGGGGTGTAGAGGCCAGATGTGCGGAGGAATGTTCTGGCTGCTGAGCAGAGGTGGACGGATGGGGAGGGTGGGTGTTTGTGCGGTCGGAGTGAAGACCATTTGAGTTGCACACAGCCTGCACGTCGTTAAAGAGCTGTCAGGCCTCCAAAGACGTCTACTGTGTTGTTCGCGGCGCTAAACACGTCCTCTGATTTGTAGGAAAGACCTTCATGGAGCGTTTGTGCCTGGCATATCACATCTTTTACAAGCTCTGCTGTTGTTATTGTTACCAGCGTAGCTCCAAAACGACTAAACCGAGTTCCGTGGAACTTTGCGGAGTGGTTAAATCGCTATTTGGTGTTCTCCTGACATCATTGCAAGATGCTTTGTTCGGAAAAAAGACAGTCCATTGACGCATAGAAGGGATCCGCCCTTTTGGTACCTTTCCATGGGGGACCGTAGCTCCATAACAACCCTGCTGATGTCAGACGATCACACTGACAGCTTTGAATGATTGCCACCTACTGGTGTGGAGGATCATTGCATTTACTCGTAGATCCTTTTAGTTGTTGACTTTGTGGTGTGTTGATGTGCCCGGGCACATTTAATGTAAGGCAAGTTTTGTCCAAACGTCTTCCAGTGGCACGTGTCTTTGAATATATCCGCTGTTTGTGGTTTTATCTTAGTTTCGTACAACACGCCGATTTTTCTTTGAATGATTCATCCTAGCCTTGTCAGAGCAGCACCACCCAGTGTCAAAAGCAAAAAGTAGGACACACGCAAGCACAAGAGTCCCATTCTGATTGTATAGCTTCATTAAATACATCGGCAGACAGTCAAAAAAAAAGATCAGTGGCCCGAAAATGGTCCTCAGACTTTGGATAGCCCTCATGTGTAGTGAAATCTCTTAAATCACGTGTTTAGAACAGAAGCACGATACTTTATTGGCCCACGATGCATTCTAAACATATCATTTAACAAGAAAAGTAAAAAATACTAAAAATGGAAAAAGAATAAAGTCTAAATATTACGGGAAAACAGTTGTCATGTAACAAGTAAAAGTCATCATTCTACGAGAACAACGTAATATGAGGAGAAATAATGTCCCTTTAGTAACGTCATAAAGTTGAATTCTAAAAAAATAAGACGTTGCTTTTTAAAAGTAATAATATTATGAAAAACAAGTGAATAAAGTTGTAATTTATGGAAGATTAGGTCACGGAAAAAGTTAGAACGTTACGAGAATAAAGTCAAAATGTTAAAATTTACAAGAAGAAAGTTTAAATAGGTGGAAAAAAGCAGAAACAGAAGGAAAAAAAAAGTAAAAATATTACAAGAAAAAATTCAGATTGCAAGGAGGAAATCACAATTTTACGAAAATGAACATGTAGTATTGTGAGGTAAATAATGCCATTTTAGTAGCATCAAGTTTACATAATAAATCATTTAAAAAAATCATATTATTAGAAACAAACACAACAAAATAAAGTAATATTTGGAAAATGTGGTTGGGGGAAAAGCTATAAAAGAATATTATGGGAATAAAGTCAAAATAATATGGGAAGAAAATCCTAATATTACAAATATGTTTGTAATTTTTTTTTAACTACAGCAAAAATGGGAAAGAAAGCTGCTTTAGAAGACGTAGCAAGAGGGAACGGTGTTGCCAACTTAGTGACTTTGTCGCTGTATTTAGCGAGTGATCGGACCCTTCTGGATCTGCTGCACAATCACAAGCACTCACAGGCGGCTCAGGCTTGTTTGTAACATTGACAAAAATGACCAAAAAAAAGGTTCATTCACGGTTCTAAACATGGCCAATTATACTAACTCGCCAATTACGCCATTATGTCATCGCCCTGCAACCTACCATTGCCACAACTAGATTGCAGTCCTGTGGGAAACACTGCGCCCCAACTGTGAGTATACGTGCAACATCGATACTTTGTCCCAACCCTCCTCAACACTGCAGTTTGATGATTGGTCGACAGAATAGACAGCCTCGCGATGTGGAAACATGGCATGAGGGACCTTTGTGGACAAAACTGATCTTAAAACAAGCTCCATCCCTGCGAGTGTTGCCTTCAGTGCACAGCTGCTTCATCGCACTCTGCACTCTCCTCCTCCAGCAAAGTCACATGACTGTACTCCCTAAAACTACCCACAATGCACCTGGAGCGCTCAACCTGCATCCCAGGCAGTTGAGGCCTCTTAAAACAAGAGGAAGAAAAAAAAACCCCACACCCTCCATCTGCTTTTCATCATCCAGATCCACCCCCATCCCAACCCCTGCCAGGGTCTCCCGTAACTCATCCAATGCTCCACCACAGCCTCTGGAGCTCTGGCAGGGATAAATAGGCCAAGAACAGCTGGATGCAACTCCTGACCGGGACCGCCCCTCCAGACCCGACTGTCAACAGCCCCCCCACTCCCAGCCTCCTATGCTACAGTTTCCTCCACACTGGCTTTGATTATGTCAAGATTTATTTGTTAAAAGTCACCTGGGTTCTTGATAAACGGTTCGCCTGAGATTTGTTTACACGTCTTAACAGTTGAAGTTATAACAAGTCCACTCTCCACGGCACTATAACCCACAAAAAATGTCCACGGTTCAAATACATTTCTGATTGCGCCTTTAAGTTGAGAGCGTGTTGTTTGTTCAGCTGCTCGCAGAAAGAGAGAGAGAGAGAGAGAGAGAGAGAGAGAGAGAGAGAGACCTGGGGAGGCCGAGGAGATTTCATCCCATCCATTCATCACGCAGGAGAAGAAGAAGGAGGAGGAGGAGGGCAGAGAAAAGAGCGAGGAAATGAAGAGACAAGAGTTTGTGTTTTCTCTGCTCTGCTGAGTAAGGAGAGCGCGAGAGCTCAGCTTTTTGGCAGCTGGGCCAGGAAACCACTGATTGACTGCTCACGCCTCATTCCTGCAAGGCCCGAATCGCCGCCGACGCCGTGATTTATGAACTGGCCAGGAAACAAAAGTGAGGTTTTTTGATCGGTACAAATATGTAAATAGCAAAGTCTATCTGCGGGTCATTAAAAAAACACACGAGTCAAATACATCACCTCCGTCAGCAGATTGTCTGTTTGTGGTGCTTCTACTAACAAAAGAAGATGACAAAAGTTCACATTTGCTATCTTTTAAAACTTCATCTTCAACAAACCAAACAAGAGCAGTCGAAAAGGAGGCTGAGGGCAGCAAGACAACATCGACGTTTGCTAACATGAATGCTGTTTTCATGCATCAACCAACTAAACAAGACCAGTTTTATCCAAAAGGGCAGCAAGAAAACAAAGAATGTCTTAATGCATCACTTCTTACAAAACTAAACCGGACCAGTTTTATCCAAGAGGAGACTGAGGGCAGCAACTGACTGAGGTCTTAGTATGTCACTTTATTAGCCAAATAAAACGACAATTTTTATCCAACAGTAGACTGAGGGCAGCCAGGAAACATCAACATTTGCTAACTTGAAGACCGTCTGAATGCATCAAAAAACTAAACGAGACCAGTTTTATCCAAGAGGAGACTGAGGGCAGCACGAAAACGTTGACATGTGCTAACGCATTGTCCTCAAATGTGACCAGACAAGACACAGGATGCGCTAATACCTGCTTTCTCCAATGGGAAAGCGCCAATTGCAAGTGAACATATAAGAGGCCCATAGTGTGCGTGCGATCAAGTAGCTGTGCTCCGTGTTTAACCTCATTCTACAGGAGGTGCCCCTCTGCTCCCCACTTCCCCAGTCAAGCTGGGGCCACGCCGAGGGGGGGGTAGGCTTGTCCTTGCTTCATCCTGTTGTTGCTCAGTGCAGTTGCACCAGCACTGCCACGCTCAACCGTCTCATCAGCACTTCTCACTTCCTCAAAGCTCCAAGGCATCGGCTGAATTCAGATCAGGAAGAACACAGCCGCCACCGCCGCCGCCGCCGCCGTGAGGGAATTAAAAACCCCGACCACGTGAACCACACGCCGGGCCCACTACAGCTGTGAGCCGTGCTGATTCGACATAAAAAGCGTGTTTTGGAGGCGAATGTTTTGACATAATCACGTTTGCTATCATACCAGCGCCTGTCAAAGCCCAGAGTTGAGGGGCTGCATAAATAAGGAAAAGGGCGGGAAAAAAAAACACAGAGAGAGGTTTGTTTTGAGTGCCCCAATCGTTTATTACCCTCGATTTTCAGGGGTTGAAATTTCAGCCCGGCGCTCAAAAGAAACTCGAACTGGTGGTCCAGCTGTTCGCGGAAAACCTCTCTGCTCTCCCTTAACACCCCCCCAACCCCCCGGCCCTCCCAGTCCCGCCAGGTTATCCAGGAGAAATAGACACTAAATACAACACAGCCGCCACACCAAACTGTTGTGCCATGTGGGCCCTGCAAACACATGTCCACGTCCGTGTTCCTGTCGCCTTCCATGTTGCTGGAGCCACATGACTCCTGAACCACCAGGATGGGCTGTGAAACACTCGTTCACAGTTTGTGGTCGGTAGTCCACTTCAAAACGAGAGACGTTAACAAACAGAGGAGAATGAGGGTCTCTAAGGAGGTCACTTTTATCCAAGAGGACACTGTGGGTGGAGCAGATGCCGGCTAGTGTAGCTGTGTGATAGTAGGTTAAGTTAACCTCACTCCCAGACGACTGAAGAGCTGCGCTGGTCAGTGGGATGACTGTCTGCTGGGCTTTTAGCCTCTTGCTAGTGCGCTGGACACAGCAGCAGGCTAATGCTAATGTGTGTGTATTATTGTCGTTTCTATTGCTATATTATCAAATGTGCAGCAGTTTTATCCAAGAGGAGACTGAGGGCAGCAAGAAGACAGAGCACACAAACAAAGTGAGACAGCAGACTGTAATACTGCAGCGTCCAGAGCTAAAGCACAGCAACAGGCTAATGCTACTTTGGGGTTAGAATGATCATTTTTAACCGTCCATCCAGCTATTCATTTTCTTCCGCTTCTCTGGGTCCGGGTCGCAGGGTCAGCAGTCTCAGTTGGAAAGTCCAGACTTCCCAGTCTCTGGCCTGCTCTTGACCATCGATGAGGATGGGAACATAGGTCGACCGGTAAACTGAGAGCTTTGCCTTCCGGCTCAGCTCTCTCTCTCGGCCCGGCACAGCGACCACGTTACTGCAGATGCTATCGATCTGACGCTCCAGCCTTCCCTCACTCATGAACAAGACCTCGAGACACTCGAACTCCTCCACCTGGGGCAAGAACTCACCCCAACTCAAAGGGTGAAATCCACCCTTTTCCGACTGAGAACCATTTCTGGCCGTATATCCTCAAATGGGACCAGCAGTTTTTAGAGACTGACGGCCACAAGGAAACGCTGGCATTTGCTAACTTTAGCTTTAACTTTGATTGCTCACTACATATGTGAATTTCTCTTGGAGATGAACAAAGTATCTATCTATCTATCTTAGGGTCGCAGGGGTATGCTGGAGCCTATCCCAGCTGGCTTTGGACGGGAGGCAGGGTGCGCCAGCCAATCGCAGGGCACATATAGACAAACAACCTTTCACACTTGCATTCATACCTATGGGGAAGAGTTGCCAATTAGCCTACCATGCACATTTTTGTAATGTGGGAGAAAGCCGGAGTACCCGGAGAAAGGCCACGCACATGCAAACGCCACACAGAGATGTCCCACAAAGATTCAAACCCCGATCTTCCAGATCTCCTGGCTGCGTGGCCAACATGCTAACCACTAGGCCACAGCAAACCTGACACACATGTGCTTGTCAGTCCCCTAAAAGTGGGTGCCAAATTTTGTGGTGATTTCACTAAACACCCTGAAGTTCCAGTGGGTTGTTTTGCAGAGTGCACAGAGCTCTCTGGCTGATGGGGCTCAGATGTTGGGGTTTATTAACGGCGCCATCATGTGTTGTGTTTGCTAGAAAAGTAATAGCACAGGCAGTGCACGGCGTGCAAGTTTTGACAAATTGTCACCCTTTTGTGTGCAGTGGTTGAGGAGAAGAGGAGTTGGCTTCCACAAATAAATACATACGGTCATGGGGGTGTCGAAAGCAAGCGATCAACAAGCGTAGGAGGAAGAAGGCCCAGCAGAGCGGCACCGTGGTCCACTGGCCAGCAGATGTTTGGGGCTTCTTGGTTTTGGCTAGAAAAGCCCAATTAAGAGCTGCTCTTAATGAGACTGGCAGGCACCCCATAAACTGTCTGGTTCAGTGAAAGAGTCGCTCATTAGCCCCCCAAAAAAGCCACTGCCACTGCCGCCCCTCACCCAATAGCCTCCACCCACACAGGACAGGAAGTGATGGATCAGACATTTAGCAAAGTGACTTTATGTTATGTCTGGCTTGGCTTGAGTGCTGCATGTGTGCGTGCCTCAATGCGTGCCCTTGTGTGTGTTTGTTGCGAGTGTGGTCGTGATGCATATTTTCCATGAGGTAGCAGGCTGCCTAAGAACCCTCAAACGGCATCCAAACAACTGATGGAAGCAGTATCGTTAAAATTTAGCGTCAGATTGGGTTTTCCCCCCACTGCTCGACTTTATTTTATTTCGACGTGCTACAACACGATGAAGGAGCGCTTGTATATTTCCTCCCTCTCAGGCGCACTTGTCGCTCTCACGCTATCTAGCCATGGGCTTGTCCCAGGACCCGTCTGGCACCAGGAGCTGCTGGCACCAGGATCGCTATTGAGTGTTCATTAAAACAAAAAAAGAAAACTAGGTCATGTATTCGGACAGTAAATGGGAAAGGTTGTTGTTGTTTTGGACTTTTCCACCGTACATGCTCTGCTCGGCTCTACCTGCCACGGAAATGTGGTGTTTTGATTCGACAAGAGACTGAGGGCCATGATGACAGCAAAGCGAAGACTGTGGCGTACAATACCTCAGCATCCACAGCAAAGGAGCAGCAACAAGCTCATACTGATTTCTAGTCATCCGTGACCAGCAGTTATCCTCGGGGAGACTGAGGGCAGCGAGAAAACAGAGCGCTGCAGCAAAGTGGAGACTGTGGAGTATAATACTCCCATGGAATGTTCCAGTTTGCAGCAGCGAGGAGAGCAAAGTGAGAAGAACGAGGATCTGGAAGGAGACTAGTTTTATCCAAGAGGAGACTAAGGTCAACGAGAAAACAGAGCACAGCAACAACGTAGAGACTGTGGGGTATAATACTGAGCGCCAGACCTTAAGCTACCATTATCATGTGTCTTCATTTCCGTCTTCCACATTGTTTTGGCCGTGAGGCGTCGTCCTGGATGTGCTTCCAATAACACTTATCTCATCTTCTCGCCATGGTGGAATTCCAAAATCCTCATCTGTCTTTCACAACACCAGCCTGCCTGATCTCCGACACGCCTCTCGAGCGCATTCTGCGGCTGGCCTGATAGCAATGAGGCTTGTTTCGAAGTGAGCCGATCACAACACAAGACTGACGCACACATGTCGTGGTTGATGGCTGCACTCGCCTTTCCATCGGCAGGAGCTGGTACTAGCAGGTACTATCTCTGGACAAATTTGTCATTGAAGATACAGCACTAAAAATGACAAAAATGAACACACATCCTCAGCTCTAGAGGTTTCAGTATTGTACTCCACAGTCTCCACTTTGCTGTAATCACTTGCCCCCAGTCTCCTCTTGGAAAAAACTGGTCTTCTTCCAGCCTTCTTCTCCATTGTTGTTGTTGTTTGCAAGCGTCTCTCGTTGTCACTGATGCGTCCAATGCGAGGTGTTTTTCGTAGTTTTTGAAAGCGAAACCCGACCCCCACAAACTGCCAAGAAAAGCCAAAACAAACATCCTAACATTAGCTTATCCTGTTTCTGTGCCTTCGCTCTGTGGATTTGCTACAATTGCTGCCCTCAGTCTTCTCTCGGATAAAACTCCTCTTCTCCCGTGTCTCGTTTCTCGTCTCAAAGCAGCGAGGTTTTCATAGTTTCCAGCGGGACTCTTCTGAAGTGGACACCCAATGCTGAGTAGAGCTGGTACCATGCAGTGGAAAAGCAGGGTCTGGGTCCAAAACACCTGGGTTAGGGTTAGGTTTGTTTTTGCATAGACCGACAAAAACACCAAAAAGGAGCAATGCCACTTGATGCAGGGGGGTTTTAGCCACAATACCCTTCATCGACCAATCAAATTTGACAAAATGAATGTTTCACTTGCTGTCTTGAGCACCACAGACAACAATGCCATGGTCTGCCATTTTTGTTTTGGTCCAGTGACTCGAGTGATTCTGGTTAATCAGAAAAAATGACGGAGTTTTTCGAACATACCTGCCAACCCTCCTATTTTCCCCAGGAAACTCCCGTATTTTACTGTCCCGGTTCCATTTTCCATTTTAACTTTTGCGTATAATAATCAAAAATGAAAAAATATGTCAAATATATATTTTTTAAAATAAAAAATAGAAACAAAGGCCTCAGCGACACTATTTTTTCAACGTGCTGAATACGCGAGTAAGACGACGCTCGTCTTCCAATCAGGTGTCAAACTGTTCTGACGCCGATCAAGGCCAAGCACAATCGTTCCAAACCCAACAGAGCAGGCGCACACCTGAAGCAGCCAACAGTGAAGTTTTCCGTCAACAGTCGCTAGAGTTATGGAATCGATCCCCGCCCCCCCACATCCTTCCTTCGCCACGAGCCCTTGTAGCGTCTGTCTGCCAGATGTCCCATGCAAGTTAAAGGCTTGCAGGGTGTGGGGTGGGGGGTATGAAAGCGGTTGAAGGCTGCCAGAGGTGTCTTATATCTGAGGAATTATGACGGTGATTATTATCCTAAAGATATAACATAACACATGCCGTCAGTCCCTGCGGGAGTCGCAACCTCAGGCTCTATTAGAACCGTGGCTCTTTCATTGACGCTGACCTTTATGGAGCAGCAGGAGCAAAGGCGACGGGACGCTCTGGGTTTTTTTTTTATGGGGGAGTTAAAATTGAGTTAAAGTGAATTGTTCATGTGTTGTTTGTAATCTTTAAGTCCAACCCACCAGGAGGCCGTGACCTTAAGCTCCAACTTGAGCTGCATGCCCGTATGTTGAAATATGTGCCTATTTTAGTTTGATCATACAGTGCTTAGCTTATTTGACGCTTTCATGACAGTTAATGTTCCTACAAACTTTGCCTGCGCAGTAAATAATGGTTTTAGCATGATGACAATAACCATAGAACCAGAAATGGTTCTGGCTGCTCAGTGCAATAACATACATACAATTATTACGTATGTAAACTACATTTGCCAAGCAGATGCTAACATAATTTGCATTAAAAAGCTTGATTCCAGGTTCAATTTTTGTTACGGCTCCTCAAAAGGCCAAGCAGTTTTACTTTATTTGAGTTGTATTTGGTTTGTTGACTTCTTTTGACACTTAACACTGTAACAGTCAAGAATGTTAAAATGTCACTTAAGACATGCCTGTAAAGTTAATAAAGGTTTTAGAGGGACAAAAGTAAGCACAGAGCTACAAATAAATCTCATTGCGACACATGATAGCTATGATGCTAACATATTTAGCAAGTAGGCAAAAGCATCATGGCTAACGGCTAGCGTGTGTTCACTTCCTGTATTCCAAATCTTTGCTAATTTAAAATACATAGGAAATTGAATTTTTAAAGGATTTTTAAAAAGGTTTGCGACAGTTTGGAACAAATTCATTGCCTTTATTGTTCATTTATACTTTTTTTCTCCAATTGAGAATGTTTTCTAAGTCATTTGGTGAAGGACCGGTGCTAGCTTGGTTTTCAGGAGAAAATGCCGTCTTTTAAGCACATTTTGGACCCTTTCAACCCCAGCCTGAGGAAGCTGGAACCAAAAGGAAGCTGTGGTTTGTGTTCTCTGGTATGAACTGTGACAAATTCAATCTAAAGTGTTGAAAAAAATATTCCTGTTGCTGTGTTTCATGGCCTGTAAGCGCAAAGAGCGGGGAACATGATCCTCCTCCGTCATGCACAAAAACCCTGGTAGAACATCTTACCCATCAGCCCCTGGGGCATCCCTGCAAATGGACCGGGAGGAGGAGGGCGGACGCTACCTGACATTTCGCTAGCAGCACGGCATAGATGGCCCATTGTCGCCGTGAAACGGGAAACCTTGCCACAGAGAGAGGGCGGCGTCCGACTAACCCGATATCAATCTGATGCAATAAAAGCCTGTCCTCTGCTGATATCTAGACCTGGCGTCCCCATTGTCAACATCCCTCTCCTGCTTGGGAAGCACAGAGACACAAAGAGGATGAAACATTCCCTTTTAGGCATCTTGAAAAGGAGACGGCTCTAAACCTGAGACCAGATGTGAACCTTCAGTTGGTACATCAAGGGACGATACTGCTCGACAACCACATGAAGCGATGACAGTAGAAACTGAGTGTGAGTGCTGAAGCTGAACTGAAATGTAGAAAGAATGCTGAAGTATATCGTAGAAACCTGACTGAGGCTCGAACCAGCAACCACCCGGATGTGAGCCATGGACACAGAAGGAGCAGAACGTTACATGCCAACGTGAAATGTCAAATTCATTTCCACCGATATTGAAACTGTCCATTCATTTCCAATTGGGAAAAATATCACGGGAAAATATGAAATTATGGAAACTGTGGGCCTTGTTAGACAAGTCCTGATGGATGAGCTGAACATTTTGACCTTGGGATCATTTGAAGCAGCTGAGAAATGCGGGAGTAGTCAGCGGACATAAAAAGAGTGTAAAAGAGGGTAAAAGTGTTATTTCATGTCTACAGGGATCTAATCACGATAAAACCTGTACTTAAACAGGTTTTTATAGGCTCTAACTGCTAAATATTCAGTTTATTAATATTGAATACTACTTCAGGGAAATCCAATTCAATTAACCACGATAAATGAGGGACATGCATGCCGACTTTGGAAGTAAGGGCTGCTATTTCAGTCAAACTATAATACACAGTACACAGTATATACACAGTATATACACAGTATATACACAGTATATACACAGGAAGAAATCCTACACTTTTTGCAGGTTTATGTTGTTTTTTCCCCCATTGTGTTTTGGCGAGCGCCGACCCTTCTCACTCTGCTCAACGGTCTTTGAACGCACCATCGTTGTGTTGTGTTCTCCGCCACTGCACAGATGAGACTTGTATTTTTGCCGTTCTCCTTTCACCTCATACTCGTTACCAAATGCTGATACTGTGTGGGAAAGCGTAAAGGTAGCTCTGGCAAGGTTACCAGGTGCTAATGTGCATATCTGTCACGCCAACAAACACCAGGCTCGTACTGATGCTGAACGCTCTGTATTCATTTTGCGCTTTTTGTGAACGCCTTAGTTTTATCTACATACGCGTGGACAATGTACAAAGTTGAGGATCGAACCAGCAACCATCAGGATGATTTTCAGCATTCACGCAATGACGTCTCCGTGTTGACTTATTTTCAGTGGACAGTAAATCCACACTGCTAGACAAGCTGTACACTGACTACTCCAAAGTAGCTGAAGTTCGCCAGTATTGTCCCTTGAGATGATGCGATGTCATAAAAATGCTTGCTGCGCGGTGTACACTTCATCCATGCAGTCAGCAACAGTGCGAGGAAAAAGAGGAAGGGAAAGAAGAAGTTGAAAGCTGCTGAAAGGAAGTGAGACCAAAGCCGATGAAACATCTGCTGCTGATTCTCTTTTGTTTTTTGTTTTGAAAGTCTGTTTTGTTTGTTCTACACGCGGGAAACACACAAAAAGAGGCGCTCCGTGAGTTAATAAGTCAACAGGACATCGGGCCTCATCTTTAGTGGCATCGTCCGAGCGAGAAAGCGGCAAAGAGGAACAAAAGGGGGACAAAAAAGGAGGGAGACGGGGGATGAAAAGCCCCCTTCTGACTCGCAGTGACCCACATACATTTGCCCAGCTTTTTTTTTTTTTTGTAGGAAGAAGGGGAGAGGGGGGGTTGCTCTCTGTCTTGGCAACCAGCAGCCGCTGTGAAAGAATCCCAGCCTTCTGCCAAAAGTGGGGAAGGAGCGGGGGGGCGGTGTGGACCAGTGGACACCAGATCCCTCCTCCTCTCCCTCCTCCTGGCCCCCCTTCCTCTTGAAGGCACGTTGCCCCTGGCAACCGGCGAACCAGGAGACAGCGCACACATTCTGAGTACTTAAAAACTAGGAAAACAATTTCTGTAGATGAGTGACGAGCAGGCCAAGGAAGATCAGGACAAAGGTGCAGATGAATGATGACACCATCACTTCGTCATACAAGATGGCAGCTTTGTGGCGTTTTGGATTATTTTTCACAAGGCAAAGTGGCCTTTATCATTAACCCTTGACGCTCCTTAATAAAGTTACGCTTTTTTTGTCCCAAAACAGTCCCCCTCATGAGAGAGAGACGTGTGCACCCTCACTGCATCAAATGTTTCATGCCTAACCACATTATTGTTATTTTTAAATGTCCTTTTATGTATTTTTTTATTGGTCCTGAGGGTGAGGAGTGTACGTTTATATTATAGGCACCTTTTAAGAATCATACAAATCAAATGAGCCGAATGTGCACGCTTTGGTCCCCCAAGGTGCGTCGAGGCAGGAGGAGCGCCCGCTTGGACTGCATGCACACACCCTGGTTAGACTAGCGATCGGAAAAAAACTGGCGCAGATTGACTTAATTTTCACATTTCTTAGCTGTTACAGGCCACTTGCATTGGGGCCAAATGGGGCAGTGACCCTTCGTGTCCTGCGGAGGGAGCAACAGCCACCTCCAGGATTGGAGTGGAATAAAAAAAATTAAAAAAACACCCCCCATGAGTCACATGGACACGTTTTGAACTTGTGAGCCTTGGTGGAGGTCCGAGTGGCATTCAAGACTCTGCCTTGAAGTTCGGATCCAAGTGGTTCACGGTTGGCGCTGGAGAAGAACGGGCCCCTCTAGTTGCTAGTTTTCCATGAGCAAAAACAGGTACTACGAGGTGTCCTTTCTAGTAGTATTTGAGGATACACGGCTAGAAATGACAAAAACGCGCACACTTGCTGTAATGTAAGACTATTACCCTCCACAGTCTCCACTTTCTTGCTGCCCTCAGTTTCCTCTCGGATAAATGCAACCTCGTTGGGACACACAAGAGAAGCTCCACTGTTGTTGCTGTTTGTTAGCATCTCAGTGCGACTGACGCGTTTTTTGCGGCGTGGTGTAGGTGTGTGGTAGCCTCAAAAGGGAAACTTTGGGCAAAAACAGGCACCATGAGGTACATTCTCCTAACATTTGACGATAGGCGGCTAGCCATGAGGAAAATGCTAAAAATACGCATATACGCTATAACATAACATTATTACACTCCATAGTCTCCACTTTGCTGTAGCGCACCATTTTCTTGCTGCCCTTAGTCTCCTCTTGGATAAAATCTTTTTAGAAGAAGAAACCACAGTACCACGTCTCTACGTCTCAGTACAGCTGATGTGTTCTTCACAGCATGGTGCCCCTTAAAAGTGAAACTTTGACAAATCAACACAAATCATCCGTGCGCAAAAACGTGTTACATGGTAGCATTTACTTACTTACTCGGCTAGCAATGAGAAAAATGACAAAAATACACACACATGCCGTTATTACACTTTGCTGCAGTGCTCTGTTTTCTTTTTGCCCTCAGTCTCCTCTTGGATAAAATCTCCTTACCAAAAAGTACACACAAAGAACCCTATTTGTTAGCATCTTGTACAACTGATGCGTTTTGTAGCACTCTCAAAAGGTGAAACAAATCAACTCTTTTCCGTCGGCACAAACGGGTACTGTGAGAAACTATTTCCCATAACGTTTGAGACTGCCCTCAGTCTCCTTTTGGATCAAATGCATTTGTTATGCGCGTCATTCCGACTGATGTTATTTGCAGTTTGAAGCGAATGGACAATTGTCGTGTCTGATTTTAGTTTGCATGCTACAGTATGTTCAGTTTGTTTGGGATGTTTCATTAATCCTCATTAAGCGACGTTTTGTTTAAACATAGAATTCCACATTTGGTAAAGAAAGAACATGTTTGGCACCCGTGTTGGGAGCAGCAGCTGCGCCTCAATCAGCGAACCAACTGAAAGGAGACCAGTCGCAGGTTTTTAATGGGCCGTTTGATGAGGGGGGCTGGGGGGGTGTCCAGACGTGCAGTCTATAACGAGGGATGAATGTGGCGGTGACATAATCATAGAGCTGCAGGTCAGCTCGTAGCGCTGGTCTGGCCTGGCCTGGCCTGGCCTGGCGGGAGAAAGAACCCTTTGAGGCCCCCTGAACAAGCTCAACCGGACCTCCATCCAAATTCATTAGCAGTCAGGGCGGCCCTCTCAGGGGGTGGAGGGGGTGGCGTTGGTAAGCATGCAAACACACATGTATCAGCATGCGCAGACACACAGCGCGTCACATGGGGGGGAGTCTGTCAATCAGGCTTTGTTCTCCTCGCTCTGGCCAACAGGGTTTCATCTATAAACAATAAAAGTTTGAGGCTCTGGTTTTGGCCCCCCTGCCCCGTTCCATGCTAATCTACACTCGCAGCCATTAAGCTACGGCGCAGGAGCCAAAGCCGCAGCCCGGCCAAAGAACATGATAGTCGTGGAACCCATGCGGCGGCTAAATCCACCCCAACACTTCTCCTCCACCTTGGAATGCGTTTCTGCAGCGCTGCACTTTTCCACATCCATCCGGGAATGGACTCCACCCACCCCCGCCCGCTACAAAAAAAAAGTCAGGGGGCCTTGCTGTAATGGCTCCCTCTGATCGATCGCCACCATGCCAGCTTCCCAACTGTAGGAATGACAGCTGTGGCTTCACCTCAGCATGTCAGCACACAAACACAAGCACGCTTGTCCTCTCTGTCGACTGTGAGCCACACATAACGGCGAGCAGGGAGCCGGGGGCAGGGAGGCTGGGGGCCGGGGGCTGAGCCTGATTCAAGAAAAACAAGTGAAAGGGAAGAACATTAGCGATAAATAACGGGGGAGATAACTAGAGTGTGACCTGCATCCTTCATCTAGAAAACCCCCCACTTCCTCGCTCCAATAATGATTGAGCGCCCCCTAGTGGCGGGCCCCCGTGCGTCCAACCATGCCCCGATACCTATTCATTCATTCACGGCTTGTGATGACTCACCCGGAGGACATGTGACTGAGACTTTCCACACTCTCCACGGTGTTGCATAAAGACACCAAGTAGGTTACGACCTGATTACACACCGAGTGAATGGAGAAGGAGACAAGGAAGCACAAATCAAAAGGATTAGTGTGCACAAAGCAGTCCAGACGTGTGCTTTCATCCTCCGGCCACACGGGGCAGCGAATCAAATGTATTTTAGTGAGAATGTGTTTTTGAGACGGCGTTGACATTTTTTAAGATGAATCCTTTGAAGGACGGGTGAAGCATGACAGCACGTAAGGATGCGTACTCGTGAGAACGCATCCTCATGAAGCTGTGACATGCAGTATCTCTGGAATGCTGTTTTGTGGTAGATCTCTCATGTTTGAGGACGTGGACGTTTTAGGTGTGGAGTAGTGAGGCTTTATCACAGCAACATCGTAACCTTAGGTGTTGCCTTTTTGAAGATTTACAGCTTTTAGGAGCGGATGGAGGATGACATCATGTAAGGATGCGTACTTATGAGGACGTATCCTCATGAGGACGTGTGCTTTTGTGGAAGTGTCTTTTGAGGGGCAGACATATCGTGGTAATGTCGCTACGGTTTTATGGTCATAGATACTACTTGGTATGAGGACGTGTGCTTTCTAGGGAGGCGATATCACTGCAGCATTGCACCTACTTACAGTATGTCTTGTATTTGGCCGCTCGCACTTTGAAGATGAACCACTTTTCAGGACAGGTGTAGGGTGACACCCCGTAAGGATGTCATGAGGACATACTGCATCCTCAGGAGGAAGTGTCATTTTGAGGGGCAGGCGTATTCCGGTAATGTTGTTATTGGTGTGTGGTCATAGATGTTCGAGGATGTGTACTTTTTAGCCGGGATGTCCCGATCCCATCTTCAGGATCAGGATCGGCTGCCGATCGGCTTCCGCTACGAGATCAGGCCGATCCGGTTGCCGTATAACGTTGGTAACCCTGGGCCACACTCCAACATGGTAGGTGCAGTAATGGGCCTCAAAGCTGGTTTGCGCTGACCTGATGCGGATATGATGACTGCTGAGAATGAATAAAAAGGAAGGCGGCGCCCCCTAGAGAATGCCGCCCTGGGCAGTTGTCCATGTGGCCCATAGCTAGAACCACCACTGTGTGTTGTGTGTGTGTGTGTGTGTGTGTGTGTGTGTGTGTGTGTGTGTGTGTGTGTGTGTGATTGTGAGTGACTCAGGCTGGGTGAGTATATTTTTACCGCGTTGTGTTTTACTGCTTTCATGTAGGAACCATTTTACAACGCCCACTGACGATGTGCAGGTTCTGAGGGAAAAAAGACGAAAGGCACGTTTGTTCTCGCACCCAGCTCGTATCAACCATCAATTGACATTCTGAACACACACAACACACTTCTGGCCTTCAAAATACGAGCGATATTTGTCTAATTGTGCAAACAAAACAAGGGTGTGAGTTTGTTGAAGATTTTGTAGCAATGTGTGCAGAGGTTGACATCCCATTAGAAACGTTAGCTAAGCTACATCCATTTCTCAGTTGCTGGACAATGTAGACCAACCATGTATTGCATCAATAAATGCAAGGACCCAAATATCACACACTCTATGCTGGTAAAATAAGTGGAAAAGGTCAGCAACTGAATTCTAAAAAAATCAAATGGAATTTTATTCTTGTGAAAAGATGGCTTTTTTTTCCTTGCTAGATTCCAACTCTTCTCTTAATATTTTGACTTTTGATTGATTTTTCCATTTTTGCTGCTGATGTGTTTTTTTTAAAGTTTCCTTGTTAAATTACACTTTTAGACTGTGCTGCGGCCCGATAAGATCACAGCCACGGGCCGCAAATGGCCCCTGGGCCGCACTTTGGACACCCCTGGACTAAAACATCCAGTAAAAGTTGAGTGTAAGGTTTCGGTTTCTTTCTGTGCTAAAACGGAGGCTGCAAATAACACAATTATTTTGTGGTGCCACCCTCCCCTTAACTGTCCAAACAAGTGCTGGAGCGCTTTTTTTTTAAAATTTATTTATGTCTTTTACCTGCATCCATCCTTTAACGGCCTTCAGCGTGTCACATCTGCTCCCATCAACGGCCAGCCAACGCTCCTCATATCAAAGCCTGCCGTTGGTCTGGATCAACAAGACCTTTCCTCCCGAAGCTGGGGGTTAAAGTGCGACCTAACTGAAGAAGTGTAGGCCAGCGTGGGGAGGGGGAGTACCTGCTTATAGTCTCATTGTTCTTCCTGTAACGTTCCAGCATGTCTGCGTGCAAAATAAATGTGTACGTGACGACGCAACAACCGACTAAACCGTTTATTAGCCTGTGAGCTAGTTTGTAATTTTCACAGGGGCAGGGGTGTCCAAAGTGGGGCGGCCATTGGCGGCCGGCAACTGTTTTTTTTTTATTAATGATTCATGTTTTAATTATTAATCATCAAAAAATCCACAGTAATTTTACAAGAAAAAAGTGAAAAAGTTGTAATCTAATGAGAAAAAGTCATAATTTTACAAAATGAAAATAACATCATAACATTGTGAGAAAACAAACACTTCAGTTTAGTAGCATAAGGTTGAAATATTAAAGATAAAAACATGTCATACTATTACGAGAAACAAAGAAAACAAGAAATAAAGTTGCAATTGTTGGAAAATTAGGTTGCGAAAAAATGTTACCAGAATAAAGTTTTATTATGGGAATAAAGTCCCAATTAGGAGAAGAAAATGTACAAGAAGAAGACTTTCTGAAAAATGTTTAAAAAAAAAACAAAAAACACAGCAGAAATGGAAAAAATGTATAATTTTATGGAAAATATAAATATTAAGTGGAAAAAGTCATATTCTAAAAAAATTAATTAATTAATCTAAAAATAAGTTCACGGGAACAAAGTCGTCATATTATTAGGGAAAATAACGTCATTTTAGTAGCATAGTATTAAAATATTACAGAAAAAGACCCCCCAAAAAGTTGTTTTTAAAGTCGTAAAATTTTGAGAAAAAAAACAGAAAAAGACCAAAAAAAGTCATTTTTAAAGTCAGAATATTGGGAAAAAAAACCTAAAAATAATAAAGTTGTCATTTTTGGAAAACAAGGCTGGGGAAGAAATTGAAAATACGGCAATGAAGTCATAACATCACGAGAAGAAAATGTATGAAGATTTTTTTAGCAAAAAAGTTTAAATATTTGGAAAATAAATTTTAAAAGACACCAGCAAAAATGGGGAAAAAAGTTCAACAACAGAAGTTTATACGAATAATGCGCTTTTTCACCAACAGTACATCACTTCCATTTTTCCTTATGTGGCCCTTGGTGGGAAAAGTTTGGACACCCCTAACTCAGAGACTCATTTTATATCACATCAGTTCATCCTTTAACTTTAATAATGATGTGGAGTGCATGAGAAAGTGCTTTTAGCACATAACCCCCCGGCCACAGGAGTCTCTGCGGGTAACTGGAGCAGCGGCACTGACGACCATGAAAGCTTGTGGGCAGACGGCACACGTGCTTTGCAGCAAATGGTGATAACACCTTTTAGAAGTTCAAGGTACGGCCGTTCTCCAGTGCCCCAAGGTTGGTACAGTGCCACACGTTGCACCAGCTCCGCAACACTTCCTATTAATGCTATGAATGCTATCTTGTGGCGTTATGAAGTGAAGGCACAAGTGGACGTGTGTGATGGTTGGCTGCTGGGACTTGTCCTGTCAGGAGGCCACACACGTTCACGGGACAAGCCAGCATCTCGTATCGTCTGATGTGAACAGTCCAGATGGACAGTAGGGCGGGGGGGGGACATTCTTTAGCGAACTTAAACCTGCCCTCACATTTTATCAGATATGGGTGGTCCGCCAGCCGAACGCACGCGCCAACTGTCAGCGAGCGGCGCCCAGACCACATCAAACGGCGGACGGCGGGCGGTGGAAAATTGACCCCAGTCTGTGCTGATCCAACCCCACCCTGCCACCCCAACGACCCCGGAGATCACAGCCGCTGTGTCACTGATCCGCCTCAGCTGAAGTCCCAGAGGAGCGATGCCGCTACCCTCGCATTCCTGGCATCCCCGACCAACCGCCAAGGTCACGTTGGAGCACCTGCTGGACACCACCCCCTAACCCTGTGACCCTAAGACCAGTCTGACCCTATCCTTCAACGGTAGCATGAGAGCTGCCTTGTTTCCACGTGCCACACACAGGATGCCGTTGGTAAGACGGAGCATCGGAGTGTGGACCTTCGCAACAGGAAGACAGGCCTTGGAGGCCAGTCCTCAGTCCTCTTAGCCCCTGACCCCTAGGCTTTGTGCGAGAATCAAGTGGTGTCCCAATTCTCCTTAAATCAAGGGGTAAGGGGTAAGTGCTAAGCAGGTGTACAGCCCTAGAAACCAAGTAGAAACGTAGGGGACGGTGGAGTCTCCTGGGATACCACACTCCAGCGACAGACTGAAGGCAGCCATTGAACGCAGCACCTGGTAGTGAAGTGTGTTTGCTGTGAATCATAGCCACAGTTCTCCTGGTAAGATACAGTGTGTTCATGGTATTCAGCAAACAGTACGGATGGTCAGGCAGAAGATGCTCAGAAGATTCACTGAGCCAAGTGAAGTCGGCCCTACACCACACAGCACTCCAGGACCATTCAAAAGCTGCAATCCCAGTATGGGAAAGTCAAATGCAACAAAATGCCATTCTGGACTTTCTTACAATAGAATCTGAGAGAGAACATCGACGGGAGGAGGCCGAGGCCAAACCAGATTCAAGCGGTGTCCCAGTTCTCAGTGGCTTCTTTCCCATGGCCCTTGGTTTTAAGGGGTAAAATTGGGATTCAGCCTGTGGCCTCTCCAGGCAGGACACGGGACTTGCTAGCCAGGACAGAGGATTCAACAACCAAGACATAGTCCTTGACAGCCAGGACTTAGTCCTTGACAGCCAGGACTGAGTCCTCTACAGCCAGGACTTGGGCCTGTGCAACCAAGACTGCAACCAAGACCAAGTAGGCCTTGGCAGTCAGGCCCAAGACCTCGGCGGCCAAGACATACTGCAGCCTCTGAAGCCAGGATGTAGGTCTCTGCAACCAAAACCGCCAAGACATGGCCCTCTACTACCAAAGCACAGGTTGTCAGCCATGACAAGGCCAATGGAGTCAGGCTTTTGCTTTACTAGCAAAGGATTCAGACCTCTTCAGTGGACCTCTGCAGCCAGGACGATAAGTGATGGTCCCAAAAAAAACAAAACAGACTACTTTGTAGACGTACGTGTCATTGGATGCAAATGAGCGTCAGTTGGAAGCCAAACGTGGCCTACAGCGGCGAGCGGCGTAACTGTCAAATCTTACAACTGTTCCATCAGCTGCTTGTTGACACTGAGGACAGCTGCAAACATCAGACCAGATAAGAATCTAACAGAATTCACTCCCCGCAGGCCTTTTGCTGTGTAACAACGTCATTATCTGTTCAAAGATGAACTTCACCCACGGAGCTTTCTAAACGTCGCTAGCGCGCAGCTGCGTGGACGTCACGGCTGGTCTCCGAGTCTGAACGTCCACATCCTTCCTGCTCGTTCCGCGAACACCTCGAGCTCAGCGCTGCTGCTTCGTTGTGGAAACTTTTATGTGCAAACTGGACTTTTAGACCAAACACAGCCTGCTACGTGAACCTCAGTGGGGGACATTTGGAGAGGGGGGCGGGGAGCGGTCCTTTGCTTCCACAGTGCTGCTGCTGTTTGTGCAGGTGTGCTGCACCGTGACGTCCAACGCTGAAGTATGCTTTTGCTTTCTCAGACGTTTGGGGGTCTCAGAAAGCCCCCGCTGGAGAGTCAAGTTAAACACTTTGACTTCCAGGTCTGGGACTATTCTGCGGTGCGCCCCACCGCTGCCCCCAAACCCAAACATCACCTCCACCCTGCCACCACCTAAACCCTCTACTCCATTTACTACCGCTCTTCCTCTGAAGCTGTGTTTATTTTTAGAGGCTGACAGCGAGGACCACCTGGCTCACCGACGCCCCCTCTGGTCGGAGTTAAAATGTTAGTTGTTTACGTTAGCGCGTTACCTCATTTGATGCTCAACACGCTTGCTAAAGTTAGCTCAAGTGGGCTGTAGCTCTGTTCGTTTAAGTTAGCTAACATGAGCTAAATAGCTAGCAAGTTTCACCTTCAACAAGGTTACCCAAGTAAGTTTAACTTAGAGTTAAATTGTAGTTAAACACATTGGCTAGAGTTAATAAACATGAGATCATTTTTAACTCAACTAGTTTTCTAAAAGTTAGTGAGTTTCGGTTTGCCAAAATTAGCTCACACAAATCTCAACACGTTTGCTGACATTAAATTTGGTTTGCTAAAATGAGCTAAATTGAAGTTAAACGCACGAACGCTAATGTTACAGTGAGCGAAAACATGCACATACAAAGTTCACCGTGTTTGCTAAACGTAGTTCAACTTGGCTAAAGTTTGTAACGCTAGCCAAATGAGCTGAACTAAAGCTATTTGCGGTGAGCGAGCTAATCAGCTCATTTGGACACGTTCAAGTTGTTACCTCTTTTTTATAGTTAGCTATAATTAGCTCATTTGCCGGTCAACATTTTTGACAAGTTTAGTTTTTAATTTAATTTGATATTTTTGGACACCCACATTTTGGTGCATAAGATGACCGTCCCGCCCCTGCCCCCCCTTGACTGTTCTTCACCTGTGTTCTAGTTTCAAGTGTGCTCACTGGATCGTGTGGGTTTTTTCTGTTGATTTAATCCTCATCCATCACCTTGACAGATCCTTTCCTCCGTGCAGCTCCCCGATTGGCCGAGAGAGGACGGCCAGTCTCGTCTCCGAGTTCATCGGCATTGTGACGTAAGGTGGAGCGACCCAAACGGAGACCTTCGGTCTTGTCTGCCGGGTTGGTTTTGTGTCTTTAAGGCTGATTGATGGCGTCTGCAAACACACAAACACACCTTGCACCTTTTTGTCATGTCAAGCCTTCAGCGTTCCGCCTTGTCAATCACGCTCAGGACAGAAAGGCAAAAGGCAAACTGGAAATGCAGGCTTCAGCTCCTTCACTCAGTGACTAAGCAGCGCTGTGTGTGTGTGTGTGTGTGTGTGTGTGTGTGTGTGTGTGTGTGTGTGATTCCCCTGAAAAACAAGTTGGTCAAAGGTCACATGCAGGCTGGCTCAGCCCAGACAAAGAGTGTCAAACTACCCAGAACGACCACTTTGATTGTCGAATTACTTCCTTTTTCTCGCAAAACAACTGCAACCCGGCATTGCCACTTGTTCCCATAATATGATCATTTCATTTTGGCATATTGCCACATTTTTCCGCTGCACGGCGCATCACAGCACAGTCGCAATTCAGCAGCAGTCACTCCCCCGCAACAACAGATTTTTCATCTGAAAAATTGATACATTTTGTTTTTAAAAAAAATCTTTGCAGTTGATTATTTTTTTCATATATTTTTGAAACATATTTTTTTTCCCCCAAAAAAATAATTAATCCCACCCTACCCCCCAAAAAATGTAAATTCCCCAAAAAATGTAATATTTTTTCTACATTATTCAATTTTTTTAATGTATTTTTTTTATTATCCAAAAAATAGGCCAAATTTGGGCAGAAAACAAATCTCATTCATGCTAATCAGTAATCATTTATAAATACGTGACAGCAGCTTCCACAGTCAACTTGTTACAATCAACCCCCCCCCTCAAAAATTTCAAAATACAAAAAAAAAAGTTCCAATTTTGTTCAACATTAATTAATATTTGTGTCTCCAAAAACAGGCTGGTCCAAAGAGTTCATTAACTTTTATTTCTAAAAAAAAAATAAAATAAAATTTGGGTGGGGGGCAAATTAATATTTTTTTCACATATTTTTCCCCCCCCAAAAATTATTAATCTCCCCCAAAAGAAATTCAAAACAAAATCTATATTTTTTTGTAAATATGATTTAATTTTTGGAAATGTGTTTTTATGATCCAAAAATAGGCCAACATCTCATTCACGCTAATCAGTAATCATTCATAAATACGTGATAGTAGCTTGCACAGTCAACTTGCTACAATCCCCCCCCAAAAAAATTGCACAATAAAAAAAAAAAAGTTCCAACTTTGTTTAACATTAATTAATATTTTTTCTCCAAAAGTGGGCTGGTCCAAAAAGTTAATTAACTTTTGTTACCCCCCAAAATTTTGGGGGGGCAAATTAATATTTTTTTCCCATTATTTTTTTCACATATTTTTTCCCCCCAAAAAATAATTAATCGCCCACAAAAGAATTTTTTTTAAAAATGAAAATTTTTCTAAACATCAGTTACGACTTCTTTTTTTCATTTGAATGAAAACAGGCCACATTTCTGCAGAACACACGCGTCCTTCACCCTCGTCGGGAATCATTTAGAAATACGTGACAGCACATCATCAAATGTGCAGCATATGAGCGAAAAGATGGCGGCGCCTTGTGTAGCTATGAAAGCACTGGCTTCCAGTCACATGTCACCACAAAAAAATTTCAAACTCATTTTTCAAAAATTTTCAAAACATAGATTTTTTTTCCAAAAATAGTTGGTATTTTACCCTAAAAGATGTTGCAGCGTACGTGTACGAAACAACAGGAAGCACTATAGCTTCTACAGTCCACTTGTCATCATTTTTTCCACAAAAAAATTTCAAAAACATTAAAAAAAAAAAATCCAAACATATTTTTAACATAATTAATATTTTCAGAAAATGGGCCAGATTTTCCACAGAAAACACATCTGGTTCCCCCTAAGTGGTTAGTACAGTAGTGCTAGTTACATCACACTGGAGAGTCGGCACATTGATTTTGCAACGTCATCACAACTCTGTACTGAAAATTTAAAAAAGTATTTGCAACGTCCAACCGCCAGTGACGTTACACGGTGAGACACGACCAGGCGTCCTATGCTGCCATCCAATCCAGGATGCGTCGAAGGGATTATTTACCGTGCAAACACCATGCATTTGAATATGCAAAAACACGCTAGCGGTGCGCTGACCTCAGGCTGCCAACCGTTGAACGCACTTGAACGCAGCGCGGCCGACAGAAGCGTTCCTGAAACAAACAGTCAGCCTGTAGAAGACAATTATTCCAAAATATGATCTCCCACTCTGCCTCCGATCCATAAAAGGCTTTGCTGGAAGGAGTTTTTACAGCAGCCGATGAAATAAAACACGCGTTTTGGGTTTTTTTCCGTTATGCAAAGCCGAGGAGGACATGAGACGATGCCGGCAACAAACCGTGTCACTTGACTAACTGACGGAGTGCTGCTCTCTCTTTCGCCCGCAGACTGGAAGTGGATACGGTGGTAGCGGTGGTGGGTGGGGTCCGGATTGACCCGAGGGGCCACACCTGCCTGGAAAGAAGGATTGTTGGAAATGTGTACAGTGTTATGAAACTTATTATTTTTTGTTATATACTGTATATTCCACCTCTTTGGTTGCATTTTTCACACATACGAGACCAGGGGTGTCCAAACTTTTTCCAGCGAGGGCCACATAGTGAAAAATGAAAGGATCCAAGGGCCACTTGGATATTTCATAAAGCAGCACAGAGAAATGCTAAGAAGCTACATGTAGCTCAAGAAAAAACTGCATTCCACCTTTTAATAGAGGTGCAATGCTGCTAAAAATGATGTAATAATACGAGTTCATTCTTTTAAAAATGCAACTTCTGTTCTTCGTTCGATTATGACATTTTTTCTTAATATTTTGACTTTATTCCCATAAAATTACAGCTGTTTTTTTCCATCTCTGCTGATTTTTTTTTAATTTTTCAACCACTTCATTTCAGCTTTCCTCTTGTAAATGTGCTCCTGACATCTTCTAAACAAGAATGTATATTTTCTTTATTTCAACATTGTTACTATTTTTCCTCATTTTAGAAGTTTATTCTCATAAAATTGCAACTTTTCTCTCATTAGAAAACTATTTTTTCTCTTCATATTTGGACTTTACTCTGGTCAAATTTCTGCTCTTGATCTTTTGGGGATAATTTTCAAAATATTTCAATTTTCCTCTCCTAATATTTTGACTTTATTTCCATGTTATACCCCCCCCCCCCCCCAACCCAAGTTTCCAAAAATTACAGCTTTATTCAGTGTTTTTTACTTAATTAAAAAAAACTTTTTTCTTGAATATTTCCACGTCGTGCTACTAAAATGACATTTTTCCTCAAACGCTTACTTTATTCTTGTGAAATGATGACTCTTTTTCCTTGCTAGATTACAACTCTTTTCTAAATATTTGGACTTTTGATTGATTTCCCCATTTTTGCTGCTCTTGGGTTTTTTTTCTGAAGTTTCCTTGTTAAATTTCATTTTTAGACTGTGCGGGGGGCCGATAAAATCACAGCCGTGTACCAGACAGACGGGCGGTGTTACGTTGCGACGGATTTGGGGCAGTTCCGTAAGATGTGGGCGGGGCAGGGCGTGGCAACAAACTTTGATGATCCAGCGGACAATTCACCACCAAACTGTCAACGTGAACAACTCAGCTCCACAAGGCCAGCTTGTCATCATAATCGGCATAACGATGAAAATGACACCTTGAAGCTACTTCCTGAATTCATCTCAGTGCCTCCCGTTCAACGCTGCTGGCAGCTTCAGTTGTTATTACAAAGGCATGACGTCGATGCACAAAAGCACACATTTTAACTGTAAAAGTGACTTTTTAGATGATATTCTAACACAAATATGTTTATGAGCATCAACAAAAGAATCTAAAAAAAGAAAAAATATATCATCTACACTCGCACAGGCACGCAAACACTTGGGCTTCGCTACACGTCATAAAATGCAGCTCCGACGGCTGTCCATCAGTCAGCTACAGACGTGGGAGGTGTAAGGTAGCTCACTGGCTACAGTTTGACTCTGGAACGGACTATTTCTATTTGCATGGTTGTCCTTCGGGGAAAAGCGAGCGGACGTGAAGGCGTGACCACCACTTCCAATGCAAACGTCAGGGCCTTGTCTTCCGGCCGACGCTCCTCGAACACACCGCGACGCCAAAAACACAACCTTTTGTGCAGCGAGACGCGTAGCGGTGCTGGACATTTGACGCTAATCCTCGCCTGCATCGTTCCAAGGTGGAAAGCTGACACACCAGAACAATGAAGTCATACGGGGAAAAGCCCCGCTTGAAACTTGAGCGCGCGCGCACACACACACACACACACACACACACACACACACACACACACACACACACACACACACACACAAGCAGTGTCATGTGCACAGATTGCAGGTAGTACAGGCCCGTATTTGGAGTGGCAGCAACTGATTGGAGGAGCTGCGATAGGCCTCAAAAAGGAGGGGGCACCCTGCAGGTTGGGGCCCCACCATTAGTGGAGGCCCTGCGGGGGTTCACAGCCTATGAAGGGACTCGCATGTACATACACGTTCATCACCCACATGCTCATCACCTCACACCTTAAGTGTGTTTTTTTCGTGATGTACACGTGTACGACGTCATGAGATGCAATAACAGCTGTGCCTAATATTTTGGTGGCCTTTTCCGGGGGGAGAAATATGAAAAACAGCTCTCAGTATGACGCACTGCAAACTGCAACCACGATAATAAACAGAATCACGTGACAACATAATCAATCAACACCTTGAAAGTGAGAATCGTTATCTTTGAAAAGGTATCAAGGGTTTTGTTACAGGAGTTCAGACTTTTAAAATTCAATCCCAAGTCAAATATATGATCAAATTATACATATTTATTTCACATTTGACATAATTCAAATATAATTATTGTATTTCTACCATTTCCTTATGATTAAAACATGTTATGAAGATATTAAAACAAATTGGTGGAAGCCATAATTTCACTTTTTCATTCAATTACAACAATTATATATGCTAAAATGCTAGAATAGATATATAAAATAGATATATAGTTTTTTTGTATATTTTACTTATTAAACAATATTATGAATATTTTTTTGGTTTTAAATCAATGGTACTAAAAAACTGATAACGCCATAATTAAGCTTTTTGTATTATATTAGAAAAACAAATAAAATGAAATCTAAAAATACATTTTACAAAATTTTCATAATTCATATAGAATTATTTAATTTTAGCATATTTCTATTATTAAATAATATGAGGATATTAAAAGAAATCATGAAATGGTAAGGAAGCACAAACAAGGAGAGCTGTCTCCATCTAGTGGCCACAAAGGTGTATGACAATGCCTTTATAATGAAATGTGTTTTACCTTTTCAGGAATTCAGGATTGTGTTATTGTTTATTTAGAAATACCCCAACGTGCGCATGTTTCTATGACACGCGCCACTGGAACCCATTAAAATACATCTTTTATATCATTATTATTAACTCGCTACAGTCTATTGGGCATCAACTCATTAAATAGCCATCTTGTAAGTATTTCATTACTACTTATTTACTCGTACAAGTACTACAATGTGCTTGTAATGGCGCGTTAACGGCGGTAACTCATTTATTACGTCACATTTTTGGGTGTAATTAACGCATGCGCACCAGCGCAAGCACAAGTGGAGCGTCCCCACACAGTCACGCAGAGTCTGCCGCTCTTTTCTAACTTCATTCGGACCTGAACACGTCGACAGCAGTACAATTACAACACCATCAAGTCACAAACGCCTCCAGTCCGTTCATCCTGGGAACCACACTTCCACATGACATTCTCATGACAAGAACGCGAGATGCACTCAGGGACACTCCGCCCAACATGAAAAACGGCTTTATAATGCAAGTGTGTGTGTGTGTGTGTGTGTGTGTGTGTGTGTAAATAAACGGGTAGCTAAAGAAAAACATGAAGTGGATATTCTTACCACTCACTTCGTAACTCTTACTTCAGATGTACAATTTGCCACATTTAAATATGCTGGGAAATACGGTGAAAACAAATAAATGTGTTTAAATCACGTGATTCTTTAAAGGCAACCCCTCATTGCTCACAATAACACGGTTTAAAGTGGGATTCAAACGTTCTACTGCCATGAACAGAGACTAGCGTTCGACAACTGGATTTTTAGACTCGTGTGGTATCTTTCAGCTTGATTGACATATTCAGTTCATTTGGAGCTGTTAATACATACAAATATATATATATATAATCCTGTTCTGTCATTTAGCTTTCTCTTCATTAAATACTTTAAAAATGGGCATATGAACGGGCACATAGTTGCTAGTGGTGATTAATCATGATTAGTGTAAAAACTGTGATTGATATGGTGAAAATGTGTCGTGTATTGACTGTGTAACACAAACTTATATGCTTTATACTTCACCTTCGCCGTCATTGAAGCAGTAAAACGTATTCAAACTTAAATACTGTCGTACATACCAACTTCTGGTTGTGTAGTTTGCGTCGCGCCCACTGAACTCTATAACTGGAATGGCCCCGATCGCTTGCTGCGCATCGGAGGCTTGAAGCCACCGGAAGTATAGAAGTCGCCATGTTGTTTCACCCAAAACAAGGAAGCCTCAGAACTAAGAGGAGTTCGAGATGCCGTCTTGTGCTGCTATTAATTGCACAAATCGTGATATTCGTGAAAATCGCGAGAAGGGACTTACATTTCACAGGTAGGTAAATGCTTATAAATAATAAAAAAATAGTTAAAAAACAGATACTTTAAATCTGTAAGCATCTTTTCATCTAAGTAGTTGTAAATGAGCCCTTATTCTCCTTTAGATTTCCACACTGCAAGGCTCAACTTCTAAAGCAATGGGTAGTAAATATGAGGAGAGACAGGTGGATTCCTGCAGCCAGATCGCAACTCTGTTCAAGTCATTTCACCGAGGAGAACTTGCACAGGACCGGTGTTGTGCCGAGTTTGGCATCCATGCCGAGATCTGCATGCAGGTCGCGGGAGCGCGCACGCTCAGCTGAAAACCACACCGTGCTATTCTTAAAGGCACAGTACTTCATGATAACGAAGCGATGGTACGTTTTGTCAGCTTTATGGGTAACTATACAGCACCCAAAGCACGAATTTCTTGGCTTTATATTTGTTAGATATGTGGAAGCATTTGATTCAAGCATATCTAGAAACGCGGTGGGAGGAGCAGGTTAGACATTCACAATGTAACTGTGGCACTTTGTTACACAGTTGTCCCTCGATTTATTTGTTTCTGCATAACAAATGACAAATTACCAAGCTCATTCATTTATAGAAAAGAGGGGCATGCATGCAGTATTCGGTAGGGAGGATTTTGGAGCTGCCGAAAATTGCATGCACCCCTGGTTGGTCAAATACGACTCCTAAATGTGTGTAATTCACACGATGTGCTTCAAAGACACCCATCTCTCACATGGACTGCATCATTTCATCTAAAAATGTCCCAAACAAGAAATAGGGGGTGCATGCAATTCTCGGCAGGACGGATTTTGGAGCTGCCGAAAATTGCATGCACCCCTGGTTGGTCAAATACGACTCCTAAATGTGTGTAATTCACACGATGTGCTTCAAAGACACCCATCTCTCACATGGACTGCATCATTTCATCTAAAAATGTCCCAAACAAGAAGTAGAGGGTGCATGCAATTCTCGGCAGGACGGATTTTGGAGCTGCCGAAAATTGCATGCACCCCTCGTTGGTCAAATACGACTCCTAAATGTGTGTAATTCACACAATGTGCTTCAAAGACACCCATCTCTCACGTAGTTGGCGTCATTTCATCTAAAAATGTCCCAAACAAGAAATAGGGGGTGCATGCAATTCTCGGCAGGACGGATTTTGGAGCTGCCGAAAATTGCATGCACCCCTGGTTGGTCAAATACGACTCCTAAATGTGTGTAATTCACACGATGTGCTTCAAAGACACCCATCTCTCACATTGACTGCATCATTTCATCTAAAAATGTCCCAAACAAGAAGTAGAGGGTGCATGCAATTCTCGGCAGAACGGATTTTGGAGCTGCCGAAAATTGCATGCACCCCTGGTTGGTCAAATACGACTCCTAAATGTGTGTAATTCACACAATGTGCTTCAAAGACACACATCTCTCACGTAGTTGGCGTCATTTCATCTAAAAATGTCCCAAACAAGAAATAGGGGGTGCATGCAATTCTCGGCAGAACGGATTTTGGAGCTGCCGAAAATTGCATGCACCCCTGGTTGGTCAAATACGACTCCTAAATGTGTGTAATTCACACAATGTGCTTCAAAGACACCCACCTCTCACGTAGTTGGCGTCATTTCTTCTAAAAATGTCCCAAACAAGAAGTAGGGGGTGCATGCAATTCTCGGCAGAACGGATTTTGGAGCTGCCGAAAATTGCATGCACCCCTCGTTGGTCAAATACGACTCCTAAATGTGTGTAATTCACACAATGTGCTTCAAAGACACACATCTCTCACGTAGTTGGCGTCATTTCATCTAAAAATGTCCCAAACAAGAAATAGGGGGTGCATGCAATTCTCGGCAGAACGGATTTTGGAGCTGCCGAAAATTGCATGCACCCCTGGTTGGTCAAATACGACTCCTAAATGTGTTTAATTCACACAATGTGCTTCAAAGACACCCACCTCTCACGTAGTTGGCGTCATTTCTTCTAAAAATGTCCCAAACAAGAAGTAGTATCGAATCGGAGATGAAATCAGTAGTATCGCACATCACTAATTCAACCTCTCCAGACCAACACCAAAATGCAACATGCCACAACATGCCACACCAACCAATAAAACAGGGTTTAGACACCTTTAAAATTACAACAAAATGCAAAAATAACACAGGAATTACAAATAATCATGTTATTTAAATATATGTATATGTATACAGACTGTATTTTTATATGAGTAACATGTCATTATGCATGCTTTTACTTGTCTGCACTTTAAATAAATTATGTCGGAATTGGTGGTGGGTGTCTTTGAAGCACATCGTGTGAATTACACACATTTAGGAGTCGTATTTGACCAACCAGGGGTGGATGCAATTTTCGGCAGCTCCAAAATCCGTCCTGCCGAGAATTGCATGCACCCCCTACTTCTTGTTTGGGACATTTTTAGAAGAAATGACGCCAACTACGTGAGAGGTGGGTGTCTTTGAAGCACATTGTGTGAATTACACACATTTAGGAGTCGTATTTGACCAACCAGGGGTGCATGCAATTTTCGGCAGCTCCAAAATCCGTCCTGCCGAGAATTGCATGCACCCCCTACTTCTTGTTTGGGACATTTTTAGAAGAAATGACGCCAACTACGTGAGAGGTGGGTGTCTTTGAAGCACATTGTGTGAATTACACACATTTAGGAGTCGTATTTGACCAACCAGGGGTGCATGCAATTTTCGGCAGCTCCAAAATCCGTCCTGCCGAGAATTGCATGCACCCCCTATTTCTTGTTTGGGACATTTTTAGATGAAATGACGCCAACTACGTGAGAGATGTGTGTCTTTGAAGCACATTGTGTGAATTACACACATTTAGGAGTCGTATTTGACCAACGAGGGGTGCATGCAATTTTCGGCAGCTCCAAAATCCGTCCTGCCGAGAATTGCATGCACCCCCTATTTCTTGTTTGGGACATTTTTAGATGAAATGACGCCAACTACGTGAGAGATGTGTGTCTTTGAAGCACATTGTGTGAATTACACACATTTAGGAGTCGTATTTGACCAACGAGGGGTGCATGCAATTTTCGGCAGCTCCAAAATCCGTTCTGCCGAGAATTGCATGCACCCCCTATTTCTTGTTTGGGACATTTTTAGATGAAATGACGCCAACTACGTGAGAGATGTGTGTCTTTGAAGCACATTGTGTGAATTACACACATTTAGGAGTCGTATTTGACCAACGAGGGGTGCATGCAATTTTCGGCAGCTCCAAAATCCGTCCTGCCGAGAATTGCATGCACCCTCTACTTCTTGTTTGGGACATTTTTAGATGAAATGATGCAGTCCATGTGAGAGATGGGTGTCTTTGAAGCACATCGTGTGAATTACACACATTTAGGAGTCGTATTTGACCAACCAGGGGTGCATGCAATTTTCGGCAGCTCCAAAATCCTCCCTACCGAATACTGCATGCATGCCCCTCTTTTCTATAAATGAATGAGCTTGGTAATTTGTCATTTGTTATACAGAAACAAATAAATCGAGGGACAACTGTGTAACAAAGTGCCACAGTTACATTGTGAATGTCTAACCTGCTCCTCCCACCGCGTTTCTAGATATGCTTGAATCAAATGCTTCCACATATCTAACAAATATAAAGTCAAGAAATTCGTGCTTTGGGTGCTGTATAGTTACCCATAAAGCTGACAAAACGTACCATCGCTTCATTATCATGAAGTACTGTGCCTTAAGACTAACACGGCGTCACACGGTTGAGTTTTCAGCTGAGCGTGCGCGCTCCCGCGACCTGCATGCAGATCTCGGCATGGATGCCAAACTCGGCACAACACCGGCCAGACTGTTAGATTACGACAAAATGCAGTTCCAACAATATTTGACTTTCCTGATCATCTTCTAAAGGTATGCTAGCATTTAACTTTGATACTACGTAGATCCTTATCGTAACAAATACCTTGTGAACACTGAAATTGACTTATTCTGCATTGTAATTTCACACCATAGAGGTAGGAAAAAAACTTGAGGGAAATTTTGAGATTTGGGTCTAGTAAATTTACTGTTTCAATGTAATTTTTGTTAATTCGCGTTAATTTTTATACCGAAACATAATGAATGTAGTGAATGAAGAGACATGTATGTGTAAGCGTGTGCTTTTATGGGTGAAGCAAGATGGCCGACCAATGGCTTCATGCGGTCAGCAGGGACGCTCCTTCCAGTGGTATAGAGTTCAGTGGTCGCGCCACGGCAAGACGATTCATTTCCGGTTTAAAGGTTACTGCTCATTTAAAGTAAAATGCCCAACAAACGCCATCCATCCTCTGTGCCGCTTATCCTCACTACCAACAAACGCCATTAAAAATACAAAATACACTTTCGTAGCATTTGATAGTCTTCCCTAACCTGAATGCTATTCTCGTAAAAGCCGCTAGATGGCAGCACTTGAAAGCTCCACAGTGAGAAAGTTGCACATCATGTGGACAGAAGTATTGGGACACGTGTTCACGCCACCTAGCGGAGAAAAAGCTCTGTTCAATGAAAGGATGTCTCAGTGTGTTGGTCCACGTAAGCTAGCTTGTTTTAACGGTGGTATGTCTTATTTGTTGTTAATATTTGTATTGCAATGGACTTTTGGGATTTTTAAGTTGTTCTCCTTCAGTTTTCCCTTTTTATTTCGCTCAATATTATTACAAGTGACACTCTTTTTTTTAGGTATGCTTTTTAATTGGATCGTATATATATTTTGTATGGTTTTTTTTTTACACTTCTTTATTAAATGTCAGCTTTTCATAATAAAAGGAGGACAGTTCGGACCACGTGAGTACATTGACTATATTAGTGGACTACTGACTGGACTACCCGACTAGTTGGGTTTTTTAGAACATTTTAAGAATAACACGTTGACTGATTTTCTGTGGTTTTGTTTTTTTTTTTACGGTTTTGTAGTGGAGCTTTAATTGTTTTTTTTAATGGCGTTTATCTTTTTCAAATAAAGTGTGTTGACTGAATTGATTTTTTAATTTAAAAAACTATTATTAGCTATTATTATTATTATCCTATTTCCTACATCGTATTTATTCATCAAAAAATGCAGCACTCAAAAAAAATCATATTTATTTTGTGATTTAAAAAAAAAAAAGCATTTCTTCGGAATGTTTTTCCAAACTTTATTGACACACCCGGTGGAACACGTACTTGAAACCATCACTTGTGCTTAAACGGAGCTACAATTCTTTTTGTAACGGCATTTTTAAATAATAATAATTCCTAAATAGGATTTATTGATTTTTTTTTTTCCTCTGAATGTTTTTCCAAACTTTATTGGAACACACTTTTTTTTGTGTGTCATTTTTTGAAATGAAGTGAGTGTTGACGGAATTTATTCGATTTTTTTTTATGTTTCCTACGTAACATTTATTCATCAATACCTCATTTATGACCCAAAAGTGCGATTTAAAAACATTTTTTGCGTTTTTCCAAACTTTATTTCAACAAACAGAACGTGTTCAGGCTTGGAAAAAGTCCTTAAATGGTTCAACGGAACTAGAATTTTTGTATTTTTTTTTTCCTAAGTCGTTTATTATTCACAATACTGTTTAGTGTGATTTTTATTTTTCTTTTACTTTGTTTATTTCCATTTCTCCAGAATGTAGAGGCGGAATTTTCATTCTTTTTAATGGCAATTTTAAAACTGAAATGCCTGAGGTTTTCTTGTTGAATGAAACATCTTTTGGCGTGCGTTTGCTGTTAGTTCATCAACGTTGGAGTCATTCCAACGGGAGTTTTATCGTTCCCTCACCTGAAGTGTGATTGAGATCCGAGCTGTGGTTTTGCGTGTTTGCGTTTCCTTTTCCAAACTTTATTTGCACACACGGTGGAACACGTTGAGGCTGCGAGTACAACAGAACAAGCCTTCAAAAACACAAAATGTGAGCAAAGAAGATTTGTGGTCTGTGGAGCGGCGGCGCTTTCGGGGGGGGGGGGCTAACTTGAACTCATATTTGCAGATGGGAAGAAGGAGTCAGCAGCTAACGATCTCCTCAAGGTTTGACGGTTTTGTTGTGTTGATGCGGTAAAAGTGGATGTTTGGAGCGGGGGCGGGGGGCAGGGGCGAGGGGGTTAGGGTGATGTCACACAGTTGTCCCTCCCCCTTGCTGACGGGAGCAGGAGGTGCTTTCAATCCCATTTTAGGAAGCCATTAGCGCTGGCCACCCAGCCCCTTCTCCCCCCGCCCCTGGAACTGTCCACCCAGGGGCTGGACCACACGTCCTCGGGTCCCTGGTGGAAGCGCAGGCGCAGCGTGTTGCGGATGACCAGGCGCTCCACGATGAAGGAGGCGCAGAACCACGGCAGGGCGTACTCGGCCGTGATCAGGCCCAGGAAGTTGTAGCGGAAGGCCGAGTAGTCCCAGGGGCAGGCGTTGAACTGGCGCAGCAGCAGCCCGGTGCCCAGCTCCCACACGTACGTCCACAGCGTGTAGATGAGGCAGCGCGCCAGCACGGGGCAGCGCCCGCGCAGGCGCAGGTACATGCGCTCCACGATGAGGATGCACGTGCCGTAGATGAAGAGCGCCCACACGCTGGTCACGCCCGGGAACTTCCAGTTGCGCTGGTCGGCGAACTCCCACGCCGCCGTGAACATGACCTCGCAGAAGTAGCCGTGGATGGCGTACAGGTACCAGCGGGCCGGCGCCGTCAGCGGCACGGGAGGCTGCATGATCGCCATGGTCGCCATCGCTCTCGACCTCGTCGTAGGTCTTCGTGCTGGAGAAAAGGAAGCACGCCAAGGTTGGGGTGACAAAACACACACGGGATACCTGGCACACCGACCCCGATATCCACATCACAGCCGAAACTAAGTAGACCCGCAAGTTATCCACCTTTGCATTTCACGCAGGACCCAACAAGGACGCGAGAAGTGAGGTCACGTGTCAGACCTCACACGCAGACGCTGTTCCGCCTTTGTTGCAGCTGCGATGCTGCCTTCCGAGGGGGGAGATTGTCCAGCGTGGGTCCACAGGGGATTAGCACGTTTCTCCCAAACAAGGAAGCGTTCGTGTGAGGAATCGGACCGACTGACCTCGCTAAAGCCACAGCTTCACGCTACGCTAAGACCGACCGCAGCAAAGGTGTCCAAGAATAGATTTCGCTGACCAAACTAGCACATCGCGCAGCTTTTAGCAATGGTCGTGAGCACCTAGCATAGCTGCTAAAAATAACAATGATGGAAAAGCGGGTTAGCATCTTGTTACACCACGCAGTCTTGGCCCACTAAAAAATTAAGCTTGTTTTTGGCAGTTTTAGTGACGGACATTGAGGGGGAAGTTGTTAGCAAGTTCACTAGCATACCCCTGAAAGTGCTCGTTAAACATAGCTTGATGCCATTAAATGGTTATTCTAAATCTCCAAGTATTGAAAAAAATGTCAATTTTTACTGTTTTTTTCACTACCTAGCATAGCTGGCAAATAAAAGGGTATTCCAAACATCCAGGGATTAAATAAAATGTCACTTTTGACCATCTTTCACACTTGTTGCTAACTACCTAGCATTGTTGGCAAACAATTCTGATGGAAAAATGGTTATCAACTTCAAAATCAGAAAAAAAAACAGTTAGCATTTTGTTACACCTTGATGCTAACTGGAGATAAACAGTCTTGGGCCACTAAAAATAAAAAAATATTCCATTTTGACAGTTTTAGTGACTGACTGTGAGGGGGAAATAGTTAGCAACTTCACTGGCATACCTCAGAAAGTACTAGTTAATTGCAGCTTGATGTTAACCATGATAAAAGGGTAATCTGAACCTCAGAGGATTAAATAAAATGTCAACTTCAAAATCGGCTAATGCTAACTGATGATTGTCTTGCTACTATAAAAAAGTTTGTTTTGACAGCTTTAGCGACCGGCATTGAGGGGGAAATGGTTAGCAAGTTCATAGCTTGATGCCAAATACAATAAATGAGTATCCCAGCCCTGAAGGATTAACTTCACTAGAATATCTCTGAACATGGTAGTTGAACGTACCTGGATGCTAGCTAATGATGAATGGGGCTTTGCCAGCTACCAAACAATCCTGGGAGAAAATATGTTTGTCACCTTCAATATCATATCTCTGACTGATAGTGGGGGGGGAAATGGTTAGCAACTTTACTAGCATACCTACCTTTGAGCATGTGGGGTGATGCTAACTGCTAACTGCTTGATGATGCTTGATGCTAACTGACGATAAACGTTCCCCAAAAGATCACAAAGGTGTGTTGTTGACCGCTTCAGCGGTTGACGTTGAGGGGAAAATGGTTAGCATGCCATGGAACATGCTACCTCACTCATCACGAAGACGCTCCACCCCCAAAAATCACAAAACCTCTTTTACTGGAAAAAAAAAAAAAAAAAAAAAAACCCAAGCGATGCGAGATTGCGATGCTAAAGTAGCGAGATGCTACCTGGACTGAACACCCAACAAGGCCTTGAGCTCAGCGATGACGTCCATGGTGCTGATGTCATAGAGCAACCCAACATTTGAATCAATGGCAACTCAAAGCGATGTTGCAGAGGAGCAACATGCGGCTCACAGCCGGGGACAAACGTGAGGCTCATCCGGCAGGACGTTTTGCGTCTCGAGTCGCTGATTAATGGACTGGATTTAAGGGCGTTATTGATCCGGAGCCGTGAAATATTTACTTCGCCTGCTAGCTGAGTGCATTCTCACACCGCCGCAGACCACGAGAAGGCACACTGCAGTCCACGGCGCTCTGATTACGGGCAAAGAAGAACACGAGGCTTGGGACGTCGTGGAGCGAAACTCGGGAAAAGGATGAAGTTGTAGTTACGATCCAAGAAATGTACTTCGGAAGTTTTCATGTGAAAAAAGTTGCATTATTATGAGAAAAATCTGAGAAAGGAGGTTTTTTCCATGAATTGTGGTGTTCATAGGTGTCCCAGGCAATGCCTGCTAGCACGGGGTCTTCAGATCTTACACAAGGTCATTCAAAGGGGAAGCATCAATTCCATAAACATGAAGAATGAAGAGTGCAGATCAAACGGTTCAGTTGTCGTCTGCTCCGTTGAGAAGAAGACGTGTTTTCAGGATTGGAACGTCGCCCAAGCTGAGGCGTCGCACATCTTCTGGAAGACTGTTCCACATTTTGGCAGCACACACCCGAAGCGTAGCCTCACCGTGTTTGGTCCTGACTCTGGGCACCCGCAGGAGGCCGCAAGTCTCCTCGTAGGTTTCAAACTTTTTTTCTCATAAATTTGCGACTTTATTCTTGTAATATTACAAATTCTTTCTCGTAAATTTCAAACGTTGTTTTCTCGTACATTTACGACTTTACTCTTGTAATATTATTAGCCCTTATTATAATATATTATATAATATATTTTCTCGTAAATACAAATAATTATAATACAAAAAAGGTTACATACTCATATGAGAACAGAAAACATCTATAAAGTAATATTATAAGAAAAAGCTGTCATCTTTTAAGAATGAAGTCATAAGACTGAGAGAAAAGATGGATGACAAAAATAACATCGGAATGAGAAAAACAATCTGACATCACCAGAAAACGTTGCATTTTATGAGAAATAAGATGCACGCTGAGAACAAAGATGTCACAATATGAAAAGAAAGTCATCACACCAGTAAAACGTCATAAAACTGTGAGAAAAAAATATATCATATGGGAAAAACGTAGGAATATGAGAAAGTATAAGAGTACTGAGAGTGCAGCCATGAGCACAAAAATCAACTACGTAATGAGAATAAAGTCATGATATTACTATGAGAACATACGTGTTATGACAATCAACAAAGATGCACTACACGAGTACAGTTGTGGGTCAAAATAGTAGAAATGATATTAACTTAACTTTTTCCCCAACCGAAATGTCCACAAATTACAACTTTTATTGTGTTTCTCATATTATGACTTCTAACAAATAACATCTATTTTTGTTGCTGTTTCAACTTCATGGGACTAAAATATGATTTTTACTCTTATTACAACGCTAGCCTCATAAAATTTCATCTTTTTCTCGTTTCAATTTTTTTTTTCCTCTTAATATTTTGACTTTATTCTTGTAAAATGACTGAATTGATCATTTTTGCTGTGGTGGGTTGGGGGTTGTTTTCGGTTGTTTTTTGTTCAATTATATTTTTAAAATGTGCGGCGGGCCAAAAAAACCCAAAAATATTCCCCAGGCCACACTTTGGAGAACGACTGGGCTGAACACAAGATGACAGTAGTTAACGAGGAACTAACCTACCCAAGCCTAACCCTGACCACTACTCATGAGGAACTCATGAGGAACTCATGAGGAACTCATGTAACTACTCCACCTTTGTTGACCTTATTGTAAAGTGTGAGCGCAATAAGTAATAACACACGTACAATAGCTTCATGCAGCAAACGCCACACAATGTGGACACACAATAATAATCAATCATTTAATAAAAAACCTGACTTTGGTTTGTTTCGACCCTGGGATCTCCCGCCTTATGCGCATGCGCACACGTTGGGACTCCGCTGCAGCACATTGACGCTCTTCAGAGACAATAAACGTCACAAGAAAGGCCCCAAATAAAACCACTAGGTGGTTTTGGTGGCTATTTTACGCTACACCTGCACATTTGCATTAAAGCCGGCCGCGAACGTACCGCTGCAGTACGTTTTTAAACTTGCATTCGTGTGTTTCCTAACAGGTGTATGCGGCCATCCGAACAGGTTTAGGGGATTTTACGAGGGCGCTACAAATGTCAGAACCAACAATTACGATGTTTAATTTCAACGTGCACAACCTCCGGGCATGTTGTGTCTCTCCAAGGAATGACTCATCCGCATGCTTACCGCCACGGCTGGGGAGGGGGCGTCCGCAGCGGGTCTCCTCGCCACACGACGCCCGGGGAAGGTGCTCGATTTGCGGCTGTCAGCAGCAGCAGCAGCAGCAGCAGCTCCTTCCCTCCGATGGAAGTGGACACATTTTACTTGTACCGCATCACCATCACAAGCAGCAGCAGCAGCAGCTCACACACGCACGCGCATCTTGCACACACACACGCACCCTGCATATTTTTCTTAACCACTTGTTTGCCGGAGTGTTCACCGTAATGGCGCCCTCTGGTGGTCGGCGTAGGTACAGAGTACATCAGTTACATACAAGTCGGACTCGACGGCTTCCTTCATAACATAAAAATAACATTTGATTCGTCCAAAAGTCAGAAGTGTCTCGTGCCAAAACGACAGGTGGCGGGCCAAAGCAAACACACACGCGCGCGCACACACACACACACACGCAAAATCTGATTAGAAACTTGGTGAAAGTCATTTCTGGAAAATGTAAAAAAAAAAAAAAAAAAAAAGGACAAATTCTTAAAATGAGCTACAACAAAGATCATTTTCATTAAATTTATTTAGTTTTATTCAAATCAAATTAGATTTGTTTCTCCCCCTTCAAAATAAAAAAATACATTTCTTGTCAAATGTATTTTGGCTGACAAAATTTGGACTTTATTTTGTGAACTTTTTAAAACATGTATAAATGTATGGTAACTTCGTTCCTCTTAATATTTGTATATTTTTTATTACAAATGTATTCTTGTAAAATGTTTGCTTTAATCTGTGCTTTCACATTAACAATACGATAAAATTGAGTAAAATGATCATTTTAACAACTTCATTTGAATGAATTGATCACGTCAGGCCAAAAATGTCCTTTTAGCCAATCAAACTTGAAGAAATTTCTGAAAAATATCAGATACTGGTGACCACTTTTTTGTCTAAATATTACTAATTATTTTTTGGTTCCAAAATTTTGACTTTATTCTCTTAAATTTTCAGTGTTTGAAAAAATGTTTTTTTTTAAATGGTACTCCTGATATCAAATCACGATGACTAACTTTTTGGTGAAAATAAAACAAATTGTAAAATGATTTCTTTACTTCCAAAATAATACAAACTTATAGTATTTAGTATTTATTTCACGAAGTAAAATGTCATTTTAGCTCCAGAATTGAAGGAAGTCATTTCCAAAAAATATCAAAAGATGGCCCCTTTTTATTTTTCTTTGTTCAAATTAAAAATGTTTCAAGGCAATAACACCAAATGTTTGTTTGGGGTTTTCCCCACCACCAACCAACCCAACCAACCTGAAACGTGTAAAAAGTGTAAACTGCTGCGTACGTCGCGGGACGTGCAGCATCCAATCACACATTCAAATATGCATGATTTCCATGGACGAGCAAAGGACTTGAAACGAGACGCGTCACTGAAGGCCTCAGAAGACAAGATGATTTACGATGATGATGTTGATGTTTACGTGTGGATTCCACATCCTTCCTGTTAGTTTCCTCTAACGGGGGGCGGGCAACCTTACCGGACAAAGCGGCAGCTCTCTCTCTCTCACGGACATTATGTTAGCAAACAAAAATATCGACCCGAGCGATATCAAGGGAAGACGGCAGCAGACGTCCACTAAGCTCGTGAAGCACCGGGAGTATCGATTGCACGAGGCTCCTCAGACAGAAACGCTCTCAGGCCTCGTCCACCCACAAATAAAAGCATCTTCATCAACATTTTTCATGCGTGTCCGCTCGCTGTTGGCTGATTTGATCGCTCAGCACCTCGTTTGAAGGTCATTCCTCTGCCTTTCCCACAAGTCACTTCAAAAAATCATCAACAAAATGGTTGTCCTCGTCAACTTACACAATTGTTCTTGTATTTGTACTGTAAAATCATACTTTTTATCGTCTGAAATTGTCCTTAAAAAAACCCCAACACATTATAAAAATAAACAAATAAAATGTAAAATTTCCTTGTAAAATTACTGAATTGTTCTGGTATTTTTATTGTAAAATCACACATTTTTTTAAACTATGAAAACTTTCTCATAGTTTTTTGTTTTTTTTTTTAAACTATGAAAACTTTCTCAAATTGTTGTCCTAAAAATAAATTTAAAAAAATAAAATGTTTGTCCTCATAAAATTACAGAATTGTTTTTTTTTTTATTGTAAAATCACAATTTTTTTTTAACTAGGAAAACTTTTTACAAAATTGTTTTTTTTTTTAAAAATAAATAAAATGATTGTCCTCAAAAAATTACTGAATTGTTGGGTATTTTTTATTGAAAAAGTAAAAAAAAAAAAAAAAGGAAACTAAGAAAGCTTTTTCCTTAGAAAAAATAAAAATAAAATAAAATGGTTGTCCTCATAAAATTAGAGAATTGTAAAATCATACTTTTCAAACTAACAAACCTTTGTCTTCTAAACTTGTCCTAAAATAATAGTAGAAAAATAAATCAAATAAAAAAGAAAATGCTTGTCCTTTTTGTAATGTAATGAGATTGTTGTATTTTTACTGTAAAATCAAAAAAATGTTTAAACTAAGAAAACTTTTTTCCAAAATTGTATTTAAAAAAAAAAAAAAAAAAAAAACTAAAATAACGTTTGTCCTCTTTAAATTATAGAATTGTTCTTGGAATTTGTTCTCAGAATTTGTACATCTAGTAAAAATGTTTTACCTCGTCATTCCCATATTTCTTATGGATTCTTATATTATTATTATTATTATTATTATTATTATTATTATTATTATCATCATCCTGACATTTCTCCGGGGAAACTAAGAACTTTTTCCCACAACATTATGTCATCGGAATTTTTCAAGTTGTACGACTTTCATTCCCACTGCTGGCCTGGGAACGCTGACGTGTCCTCCCGGTGGAACTGGAAGAGGCGGCTTGAGGTTGGGAAGTCTGGACTTCCCAACTGGGAATGCTGCCCCCGCAACCCGGCCCCGGATAAGTGGAAGACGATGCTAGCTAAATAAATAAATACATAAATAAATAAATAAAGGGGCAGAAATGAATGTTGAGTTGTTTTTTTAATGACATTATCGAAGCATAGATGCATTACTCGTGAAAAAGGTAGAAAAAACAGCGAGTCTTTCTCAATAAGTTAAACCTCTCCGGCCAAAGAGCACGGCCCGGCTCACCAAACACAAGATTCCCAATAAAGCCTTCAAATTCAACGACGACGACGACAAAAAAGGACAAGGAGTTAACTCATGTCAGGAAAGAAAAGTGCATCTCCTTGAGGGAATAATAACTTGTTGAAAAAAACCAAAAATAGCGTACGAGTTTGCGAGTGGCTTATGTTACAGTCCTTCCACCCTTTTTCCACAGGGTCTGTTTTTTTTATTTTTATACAAGCTTTCCTCATGAAACTCCATCGTTTGATCGCTAAACAATAAGCTGAATGATTAAAAAGACAAAGCAAAAAGAACAACATTGCCATTGTAAGAAGGAGGAGGAGGAGGAGGAGGAGGAGGAGGAGGTGTAAGTAATAAAGAGTCCTGTACAAAGTCATGGACCACCAGAAGACAACGAGGACATCAGCCGTCTTCTTCCTGCAGCACTCCGCTAACGTTCACCTTTCATCGGGAAATGCCTTCTGCTCACACGGCGCCCTCTGCTGGCAACAAGGAAAAACATTATTATCACCTCTTTCCTGTAAAATGACGACTCCCCCCCCTCGTAAAACAGCAGGACCACCCTTTTGTAAAGGACGACTTTTACTTGGAATATTCCACGGTAGTTCTCAGGAAATCACAGCTTTTGTGTATTTTGCGGGATTTTATTGAACTTTTTATTGAACTTTCCTCCCCTCAAATACATCAACTATTTTTGAAAAACTTCTTTATCCAAAAATTGACACTTTTTTCTCAAAAATATCGCAAGTCTTTTTTCCCTTATCATATAGGGAAAAAATATCATGGGGGAACTATTTTGGTAAAACTCAAACTTTTTTGTCCTAAAATGCCAAAAATCAAGGGACAGTTTTTCCCCTCATAATAATGTCAGAAATAGTTTTTGGAAAGTCCCACATATTACATATAAATATGATAGATCTCCCAACCTTACGTTTTTGTAAAACAAAATAATGCAGAAATGCAGTAGATGTTTTTAAATAAAATTTCTCATATTACAATTCTATTTTTGTACATTTGCTGATTTTTTCTTTTTAAAAAATTTTAAATCCACTAATTTTCCAACAATTTTTGCAAAACTATATGCTAAGATGTACAATACATCAAGTACAATAATATCACATAGTTTTCCTCTAAATATTCATACTTTTTATTCTTTACAATATATTGTCAACAATTTTTGTAAAATTGAATGAGGACAACCCCCCTCACCCCCCCCCAAAAAAAACTGAAAGTTTAATCAATATTTAAAATCCCAAATTTTCTTTCATAATCTTACATTTTATTTAGTTAAAAAAAAGACTACCAATGACTATTTTTGTATGATTGCAATTTCTTTATCCTAATCTTGCAACTTTTGCCTCACATTTTTCATCAGTGGTCTTAGCTTATCTTAGCTTAGCTTATCTTAGCTTGATGTCCTGGTCGGTCATACCATATTCAAAGTCTGTATTTTCCATCTTTAGTGATTCTTCCCAAACCAAAACGTGAGAGCAGCCTGACCACCACTGACCTGGGCGGGGGTGGGGGTGGACAATGGAGGACGTCCCTGCGGAGAGTTCAGTCCAGCTCGTGTACCTCGTCCTGCATGGCGGCCGAGGCCCGGCCCATTTCACTCATGCGTTTGGCCATGATGTCCCAGGTCAAGGCTTTGGATTTAGTGCCTGTGGACGAGCAGGACGAGCGCGTTAACGCTATCGGGTGTGCAGAGGAGAGAGATTATTCTGCCCCCTGGTGGATGTAAAAAGTCTTTCATCTCATCCTGCACGCCAATCGATTGTACAGCACAGTATTGGGGCCTCATTGACAACACATCAAAAATAAGACAACATTTCGAGAATAAAGTCGTAAATTTACAAGAATACAGACGTACTTTCACGGGAACAAAAGTCATATATTTATGAGAAAAAAAGTCATAAATTTACCAGAAAAAAGTCATAATGTGACCTTTGCCTAACGCCAAAGGTCACATTCGTCGTCCCCTTTCCATAGCTGTCTCAGGTAATGCCCGTTCCGACTGAGAATTAAAATAATCTGAGTTTAAGAATAAAGTCGTACATTTATGAGAATAAAATCCTAAATTTCCAAGAAAAAAAGTCTTATTAAAAAAAAAAAAAAAAGTCTTATTACCTTAAAGTCTTAAAATAATCAGATTTCAAGAATAAAGTCGTACATTTACAGGAAAAAACTCGTCACTTCGGGCATGTGGAGGGGGCGGGGTAAGGAAGGCGGAAGTGAGAAGGGCTAGCTAGCCATGCTAATGTGTTTTGCTGCCACGTTATAAATAAAAGCTTGCCTGAAGCAAGAGGAAAGTTTCCTTTCCTTCCTGAAGCGCTACGCTATTTTCCCTCCGACACGTAGGACTCCTAACAGGACGTTTTTTCCCTTTTAAATTTCCGAGAATAAAGTAGTAAATTTACGACTTCTTACTTGTAAATTTACGACTTTTCTCCCGTATGTTTACAACTTTATTCTCTTAATATTACGACTACTTTTCCTCGGAAATGTACGACTTTTTTCTCGGAAATTTACGAGAAAGAAGACGTTCATTGTCAATTACTAAAAATTGCTGGTGAATTGCACAACAGAGTATTAGCCACATTGATTATAATATACAACTTTTTTTTTTAAGTTGTACGTTTACGACTTTATTCTCGAAATCTTGGATTATTTTTTCTTCCTCACTGTGGCCCTAATACTCCATCGTACAATTCACCAGCAATTTTTAGTACCCATCCACCCACCCACCCATCCATCCATCCACTATGCCGCTTCTCCTCTTGTACTGTGAATAGTAGCACAGTGGGGGTCTTTAATGAAGAGTAAATCCCCTCATCATCATTCAAATCCTGCCATTTTTCACTGAGCCCTTGTCTGGGATCTCATTACATTCCAGAAGTGTACGTGTACCTAATGAAGCGTCCGATGGGTGGATGCTGGACAACAAGTCCACCGTTTTAGAGGCGAACAAGGTCCTTCGCCAGAAAATATGTCACTTTCGCCAGAGCCATTCTTGCTGCAAAGACACTAATCTCTAAATTCCTCCCCGGAACGCTCGCCGCCTCGCGCTCCTGGCTCTCTCTCTCCCGATTGAACCGTCGGTCTCTCGTGTCCACTGGGGACAGCCGAAGTAGGACACACACCAAAAACACACACACCACCACCTCTCCCCGCCAAAAAAAATCTCCGGGAGCAGCGTTGGAAAAAGACACACAGTGTGCTTCACATCACATTGAATGCAATCAATAACATTAGCATACTTCCTCCAATAATGGCTTTGGCTTCTAAATGACCTCGTTCTACGTTCATGTGCAGTATTTCTAGTGGAAGTACAGTACATCCAATATCTGGCAAGGCTAGGAATACATTCAATCGATTATTTTCACATAATGTCAAGAATAAAACATCTGTACTCAAACTCGCTGTTTTTGCAACTTGATTCTGTAACATTTGAAACTCTTCCCCCGTAATAATAAAACTTTACCGTTGATGAAAATTCCTCGTAATATCTGTTGTAGAAATATTTATCCTAAATATTTTTATGTTTTTCCCCCTCATAACGTTACATTTTTTTGCTTAGAAGTTTCTTATTCTTTTCCTACGTAATTCCAAAAATTCTAAACTAAAATGAGACTTTTCTCATAATTTGTTTTTTTCTAATTTGTTTTTCTGATCAAGTTGAAACTTTTTTCTCGTAATAAAGCAACTTAAATCGATATAAAAACATTTTTCACTCTTTTTTGCTCTTCATGAAATTCTGACGACACCTTTTTTCTCCAATTTATAAAACATCTTTTTCTCATAACAGCAAAACTTTATTTCATGTAAAATAATAAAAATTATTGTTGTACGTTTTTCCTTACAATATTAAAAATTTGTTTTTCAATTTCAATTTTTTTCCTATGAAATTACAAAAATTGAAATGGCAAATTATAACTTTTATTTTCCTTTTGATTTTTTGTCATTTGTACTCACACTCGCTGTTTTTGCAGCTTGATTCTCAGATAGTTCCATTTTTTTTGTCATAACAAAACATCTTTGTTGTTCGCAAAAATGTAAAAATTCCTGGTAACATTACGGATTTGTTGTAAAAATTTTATTTATTCAAAACATTTTTTAATGATTTTTTTTCCTCACATTTCTCTAACTTTTATTTCTCATGTGATCACAACTTTAGTTTTTGTAAGTTTTTCCTTTTAATATTACAAATTTGTTCTTGTTGCTTTTTTTTCTATGAAATTACAAAAACTGAAAACTAAAACTATGATTTTTTCATAATTAGTTTTTTTTATCATTTGCATTCAAACTCATTGTTTTTGCGCCGATGAGGTGATGTGAAAATTCCTCGTAATATTGAGGATTTGTTGTAGAAATAATATAAAATACATATTTTTTTTCCTCATAAAATTATGACTAAATTTTTTTTTTACAATTTTATTTTTTCCTCAAATTACACATTTGTTCTCAAAAGCTTTGTATTTACTAGGAAATTACAAACTGAAAACCAAAACTAAGACTTACATTTTTTCTCTTTTTTTTTTTTTTAAATCAAACTCAGCTTTTGCAGTTTGATCCTCCTAAAAGGGGAACTTTTTTCTTCTAATAAAAACAACTTAATAATACGGACGTAATATTACAGATTTGTTGCAGAAAAAATATTTTATCAAAACATTTTTTACTCTTCCCTCCCCCAGTTTTTACGACGTAAAAGTTCTCTTTTGTAAATGTACATTTTGCTACGCATTATTCACCAAAAAAGTAAGTCAAAATACCTTAGAAGGCATAACCCCCCCCATGGTTAATCAATGAGCAGCCACTAACAAACTCACCATCGAGTCCGTTGTGCTGCTCGTAGCTGCGCTTGCCCAGGATGGTGGGGGAGCCGTTGTTGAGGATGGGGGTGGATTTAATGGGCGTCAGGCTGCCCATGGAGATGGAACCTCCACGGGTGGGTGGCTCAGCTTTGACCGGACGGGGATGTGCTTCTAGTAGACGCATGGACGACATAAAACACGTAGAGGATGAGCGACAAGGATGTTGTTGGTTGTGTTCATTGTTAATAAAGATATGCCCCCCCCCCCCAAGGAAACCACCACCACACTTTATTTCCCGCCCTCTAGCCGTAGACACACTTGAAGGATTAACTTCGCAATCGCTTTGCTTTTTCCTCGACTTTTTGCAGCATTTGTGATATTTTTGACCAAAGCTTTCCATTGAACAACACTTTGAAAGCCAGTTCATCGCAAGTCATGATGCCATGCAAGATGGAGACCTCAGTTCAGTGAGCATCAAAGGGTTAAAGCATGTTTCGGGTTTTTAAACTGTTTATTTGTATTTCTGACCTCAATATAAATCCCGTTTTTGGAAAATCAAAGACAAAAATGTATCTTTTTCAATGTAAATGGCGGCTGCATCTCTGCAGGTCACTGATGTGAGTGGTGGGAAGAAAAGCTCAGAAAAGAAAAGCTCGTTTGCATGTATAACTCTCTGGACCCTCAATATAAAATCAATAGTCTTTTTCAGGACCTGTTTTTGGGAAATATTTAAAAATGATATTTTTTAATGTAAATGGCGGCTAGGCTACGTCTCTCCAAGTCACAGGTGTGTGTGTGTGTGTGTGTGTGTGTGTGTGTGTGTGAGTGAGTTACAGGTAGAAAAGCTCAGACTCGCTTTGGAAGAAGCCATTTGAAACCACTTATATTTTTAAAGACAAAAATTTCTATTATTTTAAGTGTAAATGGCGGCTGCATCTCTCCAGGTCACTGGTGTGTGAGTGGCAGGAAGAAAAGAGGAGCGGTCGTTTGCATGTGTAACTGTGGACCGAGGGTACCTAGGTATCGAACCACAGACTCCAGAGGTTTGCGTTCTGCAGGTTTCAGTGGCAAAGGCTTGCTGGGGTTTTTGTCTGGCAACCGCAGGGCGCCTGTGGAAACGTGGCAGTTGATAGTTACGACGCGATGAGGACATGGGCGTCATGTGACGTGTGGTCGTACGTGAAGGCGTCTTACATTCGGCCTTGATGGCGGCCGTGTTGACGGGGAGGTAGGGGTGCCTGGCAAGGTAGCGGGGCTTGATGATGTCCTGGCAGAGGCGGCGCGCCACCCGTGTCAGCGTGGTGGTCTGCAGGTAGAAGGCCTGCCGAGTCTTCACGGCAAACTTGGGGCTGCCGCTGTGTCGCAGGGGCACGCCGTGGGGGCTCTGATGACACAGTGAACACGGCTTACGACGCGCCGCATTTTGGACGTGTGTCTTTGCGTTTGAGGTTTACCATGCTGCTGCGGTTTGGTCCAGGTCTCTCCCCATCCAGCCGGGTCGGCATCTTTAGTCCGCCGTACTTCTTCCAGTATGTCCAGCAGGTGGCGCACAGGCGACACTGCATGTTGGGAGGTCCCCATGAGTACCACTGGTACGAACTGCTGGCTACACACACGCACGCACAAAACGACAACATTTACACATCTAAAGCAGAATAAATAAATCTATATATTCAATAATCAATATTTTTAAAAATAGTTCAATTACATAATGTATATTTTCACAATATTTAAGTAAAAAAAATATGCAACACATACAGTATATATAATAATATTGTGACATATGTCACTATATTACTACTATATCATTATTATTATCGTCATTACATATTTTTTTATTAAGTATTACTTTGTGGGTCAAGGGGTTTTGTTTTTTTTTTTTATTACAAACTCCCCAAAAATCTAAATTAATACAGTATAAGCTTTAAAAAGTCAATTCTTTAAAATTAAATAATTTTTAAAATGCTTTTAAACTGACAATATTATGTAATAATTCTATAATAATATATCCCTACAGTATAGTATACCATGCTTGTAAATGGCTTTAACCAGTTCATTTGAAATGGACCACTTTAACTAATTAAATCTGTACAGTGTCTGACAAAAGTCTCGATGAAAAGGGAGCGCCATCCTGCTGAAGAAATTGCTCTCTCTTGTAATTTGGAAGAACTTACTGTAGCAGCTCTCACAGGCTCTGGCCAGTCCTGGGTTCTGCCCTTGGCCCGGAGGTGCGGGGGCAGGGGCTCCGGTGGCTCCGTTCACCAGCGGCGGCTTTGCGTTGTTAATCAGCTGGTTGGGGTTTGGCTTGTTGCTAGAAGAGAGCAGCGGGGCAGACATTGTGGACAGGTTGACTCAGGAGGACATCGATCAGCTTTAGTGGCAAACAGGCTTGATGGATGTCGCCCGGACGTTGCCATGACGACTAACTAGGTGAAAGCTGTGTCCCCGTTTTTCACAGTAGGGATAAGCAGGACCACAGCATTCCTATTAATGAAGCTACAATCTACTACAGTAGGTGCAGTATTGAGGTACTACCTGCAGCAACCAGCAGAGGGCTCTGTTGACGTAACCTGCCTGCTGGCGAAAGAAGGGTACTGCTAAGGAGGTACTTACTAGTTGGGAATGTAGACCTGCTTTAACTTGCTTTCCGCCTCGGCTGCTTTTAATCGTTTCTGTACCAAAAAGACAGGAAGTGAGACGTCATTTAACAAACAGGGCTCATGTCTTCGTGGTTCTCCTTGTGTTTCACGGGAAAAACATTTCTCAATCATTTTGTTAGGGATACTTTTAGGTTCATGAGTATTTATGAGCGCATACGTATGTTAATGGGCACAGAGTAAATGTACGGCATGGTTTGTTTGTTTCAGGCATGCTTAAACATCCTTGTGGACAAAATAAGCAGAGGGCCATATCAAGATGGCTTCAAGACACAATATGTAAAAAAAAATCTTGAAATAACAAATATATTGATTTTAGGGATACTTTTAGGTTTATATGAGTTTTTATGAGCATATACTCAAATGGACATGGAGAAAATAAATAAGCAGGGGGCCAAATGAGATGGCTTAAAGACACTATACGTAACTTTTTTTTTTCTTAAGATGAATCTTTAGGTTTTTGACGAGCATATACTTGGCCATGGAGTAAATGTAAAGCAGAGTGCCAAATCAGATGGCTTAAAGATACAATAAGTAACTTGTTTTCTTAAACAAACATGTTGATTTTAGGGGTACTTTTAGGTTTAAGTGTATTCATGAGCATCTCCCTGAATGGCCATGGAGTAAATAAACTAACTAAATAGGCAGTGGGCCAAATTAGATGGCTTAAAGATACAAATAATATACCATTTTCTAAAAAAAATAATAAAATATGTTGATTTTATGGACACTTATAGGTTTAAAACTATTTACGAGTATACCTGAAAGAGTAAATGTAAATTAAATAGGCAGTGGGCCAAATTAATGGCTTAAAGATACAATATGTAACATTTCTACTGACAATAACATAAATATCATGCTGGAAGTAGGGATACTTGTAGGTTTAGATGTATTTATGGGCATATACCTGAATGGCCATGGAGCAAATGTACACTAAATAAGCAGAGCTCCAATTAGACGTCTTAAAGATACAATATGTAACATGTTTTACCTTCAAAAACAAGACAAAAGCTTGTAATGAGAGTGGTGTCACAGATGTTGCCATAGCAACCCTCATACACCTACATTTGCATTGTGTATGATATTAAATGGACCAGCCAGGACACTTTCAGCGATTTGTTAGCATCTACCTTGCTGACTTATTTGGCTTGTGACCTTGCATTTGCGTTCGCGTTGAGCTCAGCGGCTGAGAAGCAAATGATACGGTGTAGCTGGAGGCCAGGAATAAAAAGCCAAATGTTGCGACTTCGAGGATATTTTTGCAGCAAAAACAAACGAAAAGATGATGCCTTTACCTGCTGCACATATCTGTCTGTGGTCTTCCACATGTAGTAATACTCAATGATACTGGTCAAGGACTTCCACGGCAACTGGGAAGGGAGATAGAGGATGGAACCAGTAAATTATAGTAGAAAATAAACAAATATCCTTCCATCAAAGTAGTAAAACAAAGCGGAGGCCCCACCCACAATGATGGCCAAAAGTCTTTGTTTTTGTGAGAAAGCCCACTGAGGAGTGAGTGGTGAGTGAGGGGCACTGACAACAAGCAGCCACCAGGTGGCAGAGTGACGCACAGAGAGGAGTCAACTATTACTGATGACCAACTATTACTTATTACCTCTGGTCAACAACTCCTGAATATGACATCCATGTTATTTTATTGAGGCGGATGATGTTTAAAAAAAAAAATAAAAAGTATTTGAAATAAGAACGAAAACTTGAAGGAAAGAAAGAAGGCAAATATTAGAAAAAGTGAATGAGTTCATTATTGCAGGCAGTAAATTGGAATGTTCTGGTAAAACAAACATATTCACTTTCTTAGGGTTGAAATAAGCTATGAAAATAAATATTTTTAATTGAAAAATGTACACTTAATCTATGTGATCCGTATCGGCCGATTTCACTGGTGGATGATCGTTATCGGCAGCATACAAACCTGATCGGAGCATCCCTACCTATTAGGGCTGTGAACAATAAGCCAATGCAACCGGATACGTGGTTTGACAAACAAAAGATTCCGCTGCGCTGGTAGAAGCCTTGCGTATGGGTAAGAATTAGCCATAAACGTTTAGATGAATGGATTGTGGAGACATGCACCGGGTATCGAGAGAGAAGCAATCGGTTGACGGTGTCTTAAAAACAACGCCAGAACCTGGGCTGCCGGCAAAAAGGACTGTCGCGCCTGAGGCTAGCTAGCGCGCCGGGGTTTGAACGCGGAAGTTTGAAATGTCTTTGGATTAATTTCAAAAAGGGTGCAAAACTTGAGCAGCCAGACCAACAGAGGCGAGTGTGGTAACTTTTCTGCTTTGTAACTTGATTCCTTTGAAATGTTGCGCCTGGAGTGTTGAAAACACGATGCTGTTTTGGTCTTTGTCTAAACAATATAAACATTTGACATGTTATTCTATTTTTGCCAGTGCCTGGCAGCATGCTTGGGGATGTGATGTGCTCACTAGAAAATACTGTAAGGATGCCACTTTCGTATCATTGGCATGTCTATTTTATAATGTCATTAACGTCCACATCAACGAACATTCGCCATACAATCAAATCCAATCGTTTGCACACTGCATCGAATTGGATCGAATCGTTGTTTTAAAAAAATATCATTTCTGAATCAGATCGTGACCTTTGTGTCTGGATTGAAATTGAATTGTCTATCACAAAGAGATTTAAATCCCTGGTAATAATCTGGGTCTTTTGTGGGGGAGAGGGGGTTTTCACATTTCTGCTATTTTTTTTTAAATTTTCCAAATATTTCAAATTTCTTCTTAAATAAGCTTTGTAATTTTTTTTTATAATATTGTGACTTTATTCCCACATTATAACTTTTGACCAAACTAATTTTCCAAAACTGACAACTTTGACTTTTTCGTTTCTCACAATACAACTTTTAGAAAAAAAAAAAAAAAAACTTTTCTCTTCAATATTTCAACTCCATGCTGAATTTTTTTTCTCCTAATAATATTACAAGGATATTCTCAAATTCTGACTTTTTTTTTTTCATTATAATACAACTTCTTTCTCCTAATATTTTTACTTTATTCTTGTAAAATTACAGCTGTTTTTTTCTATTTCTGCTGGGGTTCTTTTTTTACTATTTCAACTTTATTTTTGTAAATTTTCTTCTCGTAATTAGGACTTCATTCCCATAATATTTTAACTTTATTTTCATAACATAACTTTTTCCACAACGTAATTTTCCAAAAACTACAACTTTTTAAAACGTTTTTGTTTGTCATCATATTACGACTCAACTTTCTAGGACATTGTTCTCGTAAGATTACAACTTTTTCTCGTTAGATTTTTCTCTTAATATTTTGACTTTATTCTTGTAAAATTATTATGTTTGCTGTTGTTTTGTTTTTTTTTTAGTTTTCTTGTTAAATTCTATTTTTAGAATGTGCCGCGGTCCAATACAAAAACAACAGCGGGCCACAAATGTGCTCTGGGCTGCACTTTGGACACCTCCGCCTTATGGACATAAAACCTAAAAAAAAAAAAAAAAAAAATATGGAGGCGTGGCGTAGGCAGGAAGGAGTTTTAAGTGCACATCTTAGATCAAGTTAGTTTTTTCCACTTTTTTTCATGTTGCAAGATGGGTTTGGTTTATTACGTAATTTTCCTACCTGATCTGCCATTTCTGCGTTATTTAGTTTTCAAGTCGCTTAATGTTCAATTAAAAAAAAACGTGTAGTATAAACGCATTATTAATATACAATATTTCGAAAACAAGACATTTCGGGGAAAAAAATATATATTTTTGACATGTACTGTATTATTGTGATAACTAACGTGTGTACATATATATTTTTCCTACAAATTTTCAAACAACAAATATGCATGAGGTGTGCGTGCAAGTTAGTGTCGTTAGGCCTGGTGTTGCTGCATTGATCATCACCACCGTATAGAAAAAATGCACGCATCCGCTCACAAAATCCTGCTGAATGTCCGTGAAGTCTTTGCCGTATTTCTCCAGCGCCTCCTCAAACAGGTTGGCCTCCGAGGCGCTCCACTCCTCCATTTCGTCCCGGCACAAGACCGGCCCGCCCTGGGGCACCAGCGCTGCGATGGCCCGGGTCACATCGTAGCCCGTGGCGTGGAGTGTGTCCATGGCATGGAACTAAAAAGACGAGAAGAGAGAAAGGCTTCAGGCTGTGTCACATGACTCCCAATCCATCTTCACGCTTCTTGATAAGTGTGTATTTGTGTGTAGCTATGTTTTATATATGAGGATAAGATCTGGGAAGAACAGAACCACACCAGGCTTCAAGGTCCAACACCTTGTTACAAATTACCAAAGGCTTTACACAGGTCCGATGACCCATAGATGGCTTGACAATGACTGGTATCACATTCAGAACTGAGAATCTCCCATACTTTATATCAGCGTGTGCATGCCTTGGAAAGGGGGCTCACCAAGGTGATGTCTCGGGAGGCTGCAGCGGCGCTCATGTGAAGGCTGGGCTGGCGCACAGAACTGCTGCAGTCCAAGGCTCTGGCGAACGTGCCCACCGACCTACAAAGCAAGAAGCTCTACTTTTACACACAGTATCAGGCTGTTTCAGATCTCTGCGTGCACAACAAACACAAATGCAGACGACATTTCCAATAGAAGCCGTTTATTTGCGGCGGGCTACTTGCTCATCCTCACTCATAAACACATTATAATGGGGCCGTCTGTGTACACACCTGCTCTGCAGGACTGTAAGAAGATGTAGCAAAAGGGATCAGTGTTGCCAGCTTAGCGTCTACATTTAGCGAGTAATCCGACCTCGCAAGATACTCGTGATTACACTACAAGTATGTTCAACAAAGTACAGTTGGTCCAACAAAATGAAGTCATTAACCCTTTCTATGCCTACTGTTGACAGCCACTTCAGTAGTGCTCATTACTGCCACCTGTTGAGTTCTGCTGCACACCCAGGTTTACTGCATTTGTGTACAGCAGAGGTGATGAAAATGTTCGATAACTGCCTAACGCTGCTGAGACAAGGGATACGATACACAGCTGAAGCTAATTAGCCTTACCGAGCTACCACCAAGAACTGATCAATCTGTTTCTCCGTCAGTGAGCTGCTGGGATCCCAGATCTTCTCCTCCAGTTTCTCCAGATCCCTGGCGTCCTCCTCGCCTGCACACACACGAAAAGGATGCCATTATATTATTCAATTATTAAAGTGGAGGAGGCTCCCCCTCATCCCTCACCTTCATTCAGGAGGTCAGTGATATCAGCCTGATACTTGTTCCCCACTCGGATCTCCCCCTTGTCAGCCAGCAGGGTCTTCTGCTGAGGGTCGTACACCAGCGAGTAGAAGAAGGCGTCCTAAGAAGAGTACACAAAGTCACGAGCAGAGCCACAAAGGACGGATGGAGGCCAAATGGATTTCCTGCTTACTTCCTGCTTTGATTCCTTTGGCTGCCAAAACAGGAAGTAAACAGGAGCAGCACGGAGTTTTGTGCAAATCTATACAACAAAGCAGGTTCATTAGGGAAGCCCATTCGTTATGAAAGGAAAGAAAATCCCAACGGTGAGTCATAATTGGGAAACAAAAACGTCAAAGTTGAGGTAAAAAGTCAGAATTATGAGATGAGATAAAAAGTCAATTATAAAAGACACGAAAGTCATACAGGGACAAAAAGTCGAAATCACGAGATAAAAGGTCGTAATTATGAGATAGGAAAGTCCTAATTATGAGATAAGGCAAAATTACAAGACAAAAAATCATAATTATGAGATTAAAAAGTCAAAATTATGAGATGGGAAAATAATAATTAAGAGATAAACATCAAAATTCCGGTATAAACAGTTGAAACTATGAGATAAAGTCAAAATGATTGGATAAAAAGTCAAAATTATGATAAATTATGACACAATTTTGACTTTTTAATCTCACAATTTCAATTTTTTAATCCCATAATCATGACTTTCCATCTGGTAATTTCTATCTCACCATTTCGACTTTTTATCCTGTAATGGGGACTTTCTATCTCAGTATTACAACTTTTTATCTCAGAATTTTGACTTGCCATTGGATAGTTTTGTTCTTTCGGTGGCGGAAACAGGCTTCCATAGTTCATTTTAAATATCGCCACTTTCCTGTTCGAATATCGCACCCTCACTCTATCGTCGTTTAAACCCAAAAATTAAATGGCCGTCGTTTCATGGTTGACTGGCTTTTTAGTAGTCAAAAAATATCCATATTTAACACATTTTACATATTCTTGGCCTAAATGAAACTTTTCAAGCATAAAAATGACTGAATGAACTAAAAAACTAAAAAAAAGGGAGTAAAGGAGGTCCGCACGGTGGCGTAGTGGTTAGCATGTTGGCCACACAGTCAAGAGATCGGGAAGATCGGAGTTTGAATTTCCGTTGGACATCTGTGTGGAGTTTGCATGTTTCCCCGTGCGTGCGTAGGTTTTTCTGCAGGTACTCGGGTTTCCGCCCACCGTTAATTGGCGACTCTAAATTGTTCACAGGTATGAATGTGAGCGTGAATGGTTGCTTCTTTTATATGTGCCCTGTGATTGGCTGGTCACCAGTCCAGGGCGTACCCCGCCTCTCACCCGTAGTCAGCTGGGATAGGCTCGTTGGTGAACTGTAGTCTACACTGGCCACTCGAGGCACACGCATCAGACTTGATCACGTGAGCAATTATTGCAGGTTTCAATAATCTCTCGCAACTGGCACAATAAATAATAATAATAATAATAATAATAATAATAATGAGTGCTGTTGGGACCTTATGCCAGGTGTTACTTCCTGTCCACACATCTGTTAACGTTTATTGAAACACTAACGAGCATGTGTCTTATGTCTAATGACTTATTTTCTCTGATTATATCTACTATATTGGGTAATAGCAGTGTAAAGGTACTATAGGGGTGTTATTTCATGTCTAGAGGGCTCTAATGTTTAAAAAAAAAACTATTTAGGTCACAAACAGGTTTCTATGTTCTAAACTACAAAAATATTTGTTTTGTACATAAGGAATCCTACTTTGCGGAAATTCACTTATCACGCTCGGGTCTGGAACCAATTAGCAGCATGTGCTCCTGTGGGTCCCCCTTCCCCGTCTAAAAGCACTCACAGGGGGCTCAGTCTTGTTTGTGACAAGAAGCAACTAAAAGTTCATTTGTGATTCTGCTTTTGTTTTTGTTTTTTGCAAATGCGTCATGGCCAATTATGCCAATTACGTAATTATGTCACCTCCCCCAAACCGCCACCACAAATAGATTGCAGTCCTGTGGGAAACACTGCTGTGACTGGACTGTTCTGGTTCAACATGCTAAAGAATAAAAAGTGTAAATGATGACAAAGAACCAACAAACCTCTCTATCCAGGTAGGACTTCAACGCTTCCGTCTCATTCAGCAGCGTCACGCAGCATTTCCCCCTGCAGACCACAAGTGAGCAAGGAAAGGAGATGAGCTAGGCTACCTCATTAAAAAGGAGGGTTTAATGATCGTCTTGAAACAAATATGTTGACTTCTCCCTCGACAAACACCTCACAATATTTGTATTGCTTTGCGAGTGTGGTTGTAAATGCCAGGTAATAATGTGCTAATTATTAGGGGTCTTTGCTGGCTGCTTACAAATGAGCAAATAGGAGGAAAAAAGCAGCCTTCTTCTGACATTTCAAGCTCTACATGGACTGCAGATGACGGCTTTGTTACGGGTACCCTGTGGTTTACACTCAACTTGATGAGGTTTTTGGAGGACTCTGGCGTACTGCAGCATACCTGATGTGCGTGGCGGGTAGAGACTCCAACTGGCGGGACAAAAACAGCTCTCTGTGTCTGAGCTGATGTTTCTGCTTCTCGGGGAGGTCGGCCATCTCTGGATTCTCCATCTCGTCCTCCAGCTCCCCTGGGTGGGCGAGGGAAGGCAAAAGTCAAAACTACATGCGAGAAGACCAAGTAGGACCCAAACGTCTGCGGGTGGGGGTGGGAAATAAAGCTCTGCTGCAGCCACAAATCACCACTAAGCGTCAGTTAATACTGCTTTACAAAACACAAATGATTCACCAATTATCCAATTAATCGACAACTATTTCGGTATTCGATTAATCACTTTCTGATTTAAAAATGTAAATATAGTCATCCCTCGTTTATGGCACATAATCCCCCAGACCCGACCGTGATAAGTGAATTTCTACAGAGTAGCCTTAGTAAGGCTCCCTGCATACTAAAAATAAGAAAGTGTTTAAAACGGTGTGGGGAAGAGGGACAAAGAAGCAAAAAACCTACCACTTCCACACCTTCTTCCCCCCACTCTATCATGTCAGACATGCTATGTCTGATTCCATGCAGTGTGATGGTAATCTATCACGTCTCAATAATGGAACATTACTGATACCTAGTAGCCAGAATACTGCATATACTGCTGTCTTTCAGTAGTTTTGGACTCATAATATGCCATAGTCAGCCACGAAACAGTGATCATTTGTTAATTAATTTTGGAAAAACCGCAAGGGAGCAATAATGAAACCGCAATGTTGCGAGGAATGACTGGATCCTCTGCTTTCAGTCTCTCCAATGTGAATATTTTTTAATTTCCTCAGTCATCCATGAAAGCAGACCTATTGTCTTTGTGTTTTATGCTAAACAAAATATTCACACATCAGCGATTACCACTTTGACTTTGGACAACAGTGATGGACACTGTATTTGCTTCACATTGGTTTTGCCTGTGTCGGGCCTAACCGACCACAGATTAATCCAAATGACAAGCTTCAGATTAATCAACTAAGAAAATAATCGTTATTTGCAGCCCTAGATTGTTGCCATTTGGCTAACTTTACCTTTGCTTTACAGCCAAAATGCTAACTTTCAACTGCATTCCAAAGTACGTTGACATTAATTATAATATATAATAATTTTAGCATTTCAAACATATATTTTGGCCAACAAAAACTGCCCAAAGTGGCTAATGTTAGCATTGCTGACACCCAAAATGCAGAAAAATCAGAACATTTCAACTTGTAATCATTTTAATTCGCATATTGCTTCGCTAGCTCTCCAACTTTGGCACACTAACACAAAATATGATTTGTTAATACATTTTTTTATGAATCTCCCCCAGAACTCATAAGAAAATCGAGAGGATTGAAATTGAACATCATCTCTTGACAAACAAACCAACAAACCGAATGGAAAACGCAGCTTTTATGCCACAAATTCACCGTCTTCTGACGAGAGGTTAGAAAGAATAAGGTCGGACCGAAGGGGGGGGGGGAATCGCTAAAATAAGCCTGGCAACGAATGGCGAAACATTAGACGTAGATAGAGATGTGTAAAGACAGTGGGTAATAGAGAAGTCAGGAATGAAGGAGAACGAGCGCATGGATAGCAGGGGGTGGGGGGCGTGTATAAGTGCGAGTGTGTGCACGAGCAGTCAGTACGTGCTCCAATTCATTTGGACTTTCATTAGAGGAAGCGAGACAGAGCTGGGGAGTCGCACAGGCGAACAAAAGCAATCAAGGGATTTTTCAGGAGAAGCGATGTGTGGCCAAAATCAATACGTAACTGCTTGCTGCCTCACTGCTTGGGCCCGCTCTTGGCATCGCCAAACACACACACACACACGCACGCATGCACGCACACACGCACGCACGCAAACACATGACAGTGAAGCTCTCGTCCAGCAGCTAATTTTAAACTGGGATTATTGAATCAAGTTCAGTGGATGAGAAAAATGAAATGAAGTGAGATTAGGATGAAGGGACTTGGCGGGTCGGCATTATACAGCCAGGCTGATGATGGCCGCCCTATCCTGTGCCGCACAAATTGCGCCTCTGTCTCACCTGTCCCAGCCAATTATCAATTATTGACGAATGGCTCGCCTTACAGGGCTCCGAGGTAGTGAGAGGAGAGGAGAAGGACCTCTCGTCTTAACGAACTGAATTCACCTTGAAGGCATAACGAGGGTTTGTGGTAACAACGGGCATCATGATCTGCATTTGATTGTAAAAAAAACAATGTCAATAATGTGGAATTCGATTGGTCTAATGTTTGTATGCTGTGTTGTGAAGTTACTTGGCCTTCAAGCAATTTTGGACCAGCGTAGCAGCAAGCTAGCTGCCAAAATGAGCTGCTGTCGTTTAAAACGAGACCAAAATTAAAGTACAGGTTAACTTTGAATGAAAAGATAGTGTGACATTTGTGGTAAATCTTGCAATATCATATACTGTACATAGGGGCCCTGTGAAACCCAGAAGAATTCAATTCAATTTTTACCAGCATAGGGTGTATGTTCTTTGGTTTAGTGAATAAAATGTCTTAATTAAATGCAAAAATCCTTACATTTACCAATGCAAATAAATTCTGCCCCGTATTTGAGGAATAAATGTAGCTTGGCTAACTTCTGTAATGGGATGTCAGTCTCAGCACACATTGCTACAAAATCTTCAACAAACTGTAATGCCCATGCTTGTAGTTAAGGAAGTAGTCACAGATGCAGTTCCAAATGAATATGCAAGATGTTTTTTATGACACGCTTATTTTGTTTACACAGTTAAAAATGGGGGAAACGGCACTCTTTTTTTTTTTTCAAGTGAAGTATGTTCTTGTGTTTCGTATGTGATGAGAAAGTCTGTTTGTGGCTAAGACAAGCCGGGTGCAAAAATAATCCTGCTTCTCGTTGGTTTTCCCGCTCAGAAGCTGCCTGCATGTTGTTGGCATTGTAAAACGCTCCTTACATTAAGTGGTAAAAAACAATTTTGTGAAAATATTCTCATCCAGCACGGGTCGCACACACACAATCGCACTAGCATGCGGAACTAAGCTAAGCCCGCTAGCTTCCATTCACGCTCCGTAAGAGGACGTTCCGCCAACTTCCGCCGGTGTTTATCAACATGTTTAGGTTGGGAGGGGGCGGTTTAGTGTTTGCAATGACATTACGCCACAAATTGAGCCATCCGCCGGGGAAATACTCCCCCACACGAACGTTCCTTCTCCTCACGATGATTCATTCACACTATGTCAATTTAAAAACAGTAAATTCCTTTTTTTATTGGCCAATTCCGCGATTCTGTTAAGGCGGAAATCATAGGGCTCCATATACACCAAGTACTGTACACAGAGGATGCAAATCATTCAGGATAAAACATACCTGCCTAAACGGGCTGCTGAGAGTTTAACAGAAATGGATATTAAGTTTGGTGCAGGTTCGTTTTGAACTAAAAGATAGTGAAGACTGAGGGAAACACTTTAATATCTAACTGTATATACCGACTACAACAGGGTGCAATACACTCAGGTCCAACCTAGCTGCTACACATTACACAAACACATACAGTGGTGTGAGAAAGAGTTTGCCCCCTTCCTGATTTCTCTTTTTTTTTTTGCATGTTTGTCACACTTAAATGTTTCAAATCATAAAAGAAATTTAAATATTAGTCAATGACAACACAGATGAACACACAATGCAGTTTTTAAATGAAACTTTTTATTATTAAGAGAGAAAAAAAATCCAAACCTATATGTGTGAAAAGGTGATTTCCCCCTAAACCTAATAACCGGTTGGGCCCCATTTAGCAGCAATGGAGGAATTTTGGCCCACTCATCGTTGCAGAATTGTTGTCATTCAGCCACATTGGAGGCTTTTCCTTTTTAAGGTCATGCCACAGCATCTCAATAGGATTCAGGTCAGGACTTGGACTAGGCCACTCCAAAGTCTTCAGCCATTCAGAGGTGGACTTGCTGGTGTGTTGTGGATCATTGTCCTGCTGCAGAACCCAAGTTGCTTTCAGCTGGAGGTCACCGACAGATGGCTGGACATTCTCCTTCAGGATTTTTTGCTAAACAGCAGAATTCATGGTTCCATTTATCACAGCAAGTCTTCCGGATCCTGAAGCAGCAAAACAGGCCCGGACCATCACACTACCACCACCATCTTTTACTGTTGGTATGATGTTCTTTTTCTGAAATGTGGCATTACGTTTATGCCAAATGGGACACACATCTTCCAAAAAGTGCAGCTTTTGCCTCGTCAGACCACAGAATATTTTCCCAAAGGTCTTGGGGATCATCAAGATGTTTTCTGGTAAGATTAAGATCAGCCTTAATGTTCTTTTTGCTCAGCAGCGGTTTTGGTCTTGGAACTCTGGTCTTTTTGCCCAGTGTCTTTCGTATGGTGGAGTCATGAACTCTGACCTTAACTGAGACAAGTGAGGCCTGCAGTTCTTTGGATGCTGTTGTGGGGTCTTTTGTGACCTCTTGGATGAGTCGTCACTGCGCTCTTGGGGTCATTTTGGTTGGCCAGCCACTCCTGAGAAGGTTCACCATTGTTCCATGTTTTGGCCATTTGTGGATAATGGCTCTCACTGTGGTTTATGTGGTTATGGTTTAACAGGGGGGGGCAATCACTTTTTCCACACAGATTTTTTTTCTCCTTCAGTAACAAAAAGGTTCATTTAAAAAGTGCATTTTGTGTCCAGTTGTGTTGTGATTGAATAATATTTACATTTGTTTGATGGTCTGAAACATGTACGTGTGACAAATATGTTTTTATGCCAAGCGTTGAGATTTCGCACTTTGTTTGAATGCACCGTCGTTGCTGTAAGACAAAAAGGTGAAACTTATCATTTCTATACCGTGACTTTGATTCCATCGTCGGCGAACGCCAACGTCAAGTTAGCAGGAAGGTTTTGGAGGGGGAGGGACAGCGAGCAGTGGGCTAAAAATAACCATTTTCATGGCACGTTACCCCTGTGACAGCTACAAATGTTTTAAGCCAGTCAAGTAGTTTTGATGAAATGTGAACAATTTATACACTGTGCTACGTCATGGTTCCAGTTGCATGTGACGTCGCCTCATCTCGTACCGTGTTTTGTTTTGTGGCGCTGACCCCCCCCCCACCCCAATTGCCCTTCCCCCAGCCCATTTAGGCTTCTCGAGTTACCGACAACGTTGACTTTTACAACAAGCGCAGCGTGAGATGAGGACGGTCCCCTTTGCGAGTCCTTCCAGCTTTCCAAAGGCCTGCGTTTAATAAAGTACGAGACATTTATCTTCTTCCACCGCGACGGGCCCTCATGATAACATCTAATACAGACTGAATGTGCAACACAGAGGAGGCGGGGCTTGCTGGTGCCAGGGCGAGGCATGTGACTTTAATCACGCAAGACAATGTTAGCTGTGTTAGGCGGCTCCTGTGGCAATTCTCTTCTGTATGGGAACGAGGATGTCATTAATGTTTGAGTCGTTCATTTACATGTTGAACTAAAGGGGGGGGAGTCAAGGAGGTAACTGACCACTAAGGAGGCTGCCTTGGTGTGGGGATTACGGTGAAGTTGGACAGAGGCCCCGTCGAGGGAGCGCTCAGAATCGCTGCAAGCAAAATATTTGATCAATGACTCAGCGCAGACACACTCATGCAACACATTAACACACATCTCACATACTCCACCGCCATCCTCCGCTGATCCATAGCAAGACTGAATTAAGGCTACCCACAAGCCTTATCTGCATATATAAGAAGATGTGTAACACACACATAACACCCCCCCACACACACACGCACACACTCTTGGTGAGGCTGCAGAGAGAGGCGCACACAGGAAGTAGCCCACACCCTTGTGGCACGCAGCCATTCCTACCATGGATTTCTTGCATGTGAGTTGCAAGAATGAAAAAAAAAACCTCTCCAAATCGCTGCAGTGGACACAGAATAGTTAATAAAATGCCTTCACCCTAAGTTCACACAGGTAGCCTCCACAAAAGCACGTGTGTGTTTGTGTTCTAGGAAAACCAACACGATAACTCAAGTACAAACACAAAAAAATGTAATTCTGAGGTGTGTATCTACAGTATATCAGACATTATAGTAATGTTACGTTAATCCAGCAAGATGAATAACAGAGGGGTCAATAAACTACTACTTCCTGTAAAGACTGTTTCAGAAGAAACATGGTGTGGGGCCTGAAAATCAAGGCAGTGTGAAAAATGACATTTTTTTCCATTTTTAATATATCGCCAAAGATTTAACTGCTGACTTTTAAAGAGAAAACAAAAAAAACATACATTCATCCAATAATGTATGATGGTATGATGGAAGGGCCGGGCTCTGAGGAACACTGAGGTACGCTATCCATCCATCCATTTTCTATACTGCTTCTCCTCTTGAGGGTCGCAGGGTCCACATGCTGACTTCGGGCGACAGGCGGGGTACACCCTGGACTGGTCGCCAGCCAATGGCCGGGCACATATAGACAAACAACCATTCACACTCACATTCATACCTATGGACATTTAGAGTCGCAAATTAACCTAACATGCATTTTTTTGGAATGTGGGAGGAAACCCGAGTACCCGGAGAAAACCCACACAGAAATGCCCAATGAAGAATCGAACCCAGGTCTTCGCGATCTCCAGACTGTTACTGTGTTGGCCAACATGCTAACCACTAGACCACCGTGCGGCCCATACAGTACACTAGCATTTTGGAAAAAAATATGAATAAAAACACACGCTGAGGCTGGGTGGTCCAACTGGAGACAAACCACCGTTAACATGTCATTAAAATGTTATCTTTTTCCATTTCGATGAAACACTCAATATACCGTAATCCCTCGCCCCTCTGCACTTCAAATTTCACGGCTTCACTCGATCGTATACACAAAACAAAATAAAGAAATAAATCATTCAAAGACAGCCAGCACTTGAAAACCACATTCAAGTACGGAATGAACGGATGTGCACACGCACACACACACACACCCACACCCACGCACACACACACACACACACACACACACAGCAGATCGAGTGGTGCGTCTTTTTTTTTTTTTCCTTCAATAAATCTTGCAAGATAAGGAGGTGCTATGCAACTTTATCAAGGAAAATAACTGAAGGGGGCTGCCAGGGCAACCATCCCCCCCCCCAATTCAGGTTTTGCGCCGTCTTGGCCCGCGGCGGCCGAGGGTACGGGGGTTAGGCGGGGTTACCCTGGGTCACTCACTCGCATGCTTGTCTGCCAGGGCGATGAGTGTGCTGGAGATGTCCCTGCGTCGGTAAAAACACACCACTTTGGCCTCCACATTCCCATTGGCTGTCTGCGAATCGGAGAGACAATCGGCATTACCATGGCAACAAGTGGTGCGGCACACAGCATCCCTTCCATAGAAACACACACACACCTAGATTAAAAAAAAGGAGGTTCCATCTTAAGTTTGGCGACAAACAGTGTGACGCTACCACAATAACCCCCACCCCCAAAAAAAACACAAGATGGGACAATGTAGCATGCTCAAGCCTCCTAAATATTGCCTTTGTGCAGCTTTTTAAAGTAACAATACACAATGTGATGACTTGATATAGCAGCATTTACAGCACTGTATTGATTTCCTGGGGCAAAATAATGAAGTGTAAAAGAGCAATAATGCTCATTTAGGCATTGATTTGTTGCCTTTAGCCAGTCATGCATGCTACCTGAGAATAGGTGCACTAACCAACTGTAATTCCTATTCATGTCACTGGAAATTACATTTTCCTTATGGGAAAGCATTTTAGGTTTTTGCATAGAAAGTGAGTTTTAGTATTGAATAAAAAGAGGTTAATACACTGAAACAAATGATGTGTTTTCAATGTCTGTCTTTGAATTTCCCCCTCCTGTCCAACTTTTGAGTAAAAACAGTGATTTGACTATATACAGTATATATATCCAATGCCTAAAAACTAGTGGGCGTGCTCTGGCTTCATAAAATACAGCAGAATTATTTATATTTAATTTCTTTTAATAGGGGTGTTGCAAGATCTCGTGTCACAAGATCTCACGAAATTAAAATGTGACAAAAATTCTCATTCAGAAAAAAAATGTCTCATGGGGCAGGCCTGGGATGATAATAAATAAATGAATCACACAATAAATGAATATCAACTTGATCATTTTGCCTGCCTAAATATATTGCCATGTGCATGCATGTCTGTGTTCCTCAAACAGGCAGGAAGAGGCTCGCACATTTGTTCCATAAAACAACTGCATGAGTGTAGCGCGCCCTCTTCTCCATCATAGTCTCTTTGTCTCAGTGGGTGGAGGCGGGGCCGATAGCATACACACGAGTGCAGAAGAGTGATGCAACGTAACATAGGTAACAAAATTAAATGACTACATTATTAACTTTTTATGTCATTCAATGCAGAATATATATTGATCTTTTTCTATTTCCATATGAGGTTTTTAAATGTCAGTCTTCAGATTTCCCCTTCACGTCTATTTTTTCAGTGGCTGCGCAGTATAATTTGTATTGTCTTTTCATTTGATGTTACATTTTTCAGTCGCTTTTTTTTTTTTTTTTTTTAAATATAATAATGTGTCAGTCTTCAGATTTGTCTTTTCTCTGTGGCAGTGCTTTTACGCTTTCCAAGGTTTTCACATTAAAATTTTCTTTTAGGACTTGGACAGAAAATGGTGTTCCAATGCCAAGCCTTAAAGGGATAGTTCACATTTTTTGACATGAAGTTACAGGACATCCCCATTCAGCAGTGTAGTACATCAACTGTGACTTACGCCTCCCCCACTTGATCCCGTGAGTCCAGTTCCATGCACAGGGGAGGGGACAAGCGATCGTGACTAGCTACACGGGTGGGCAATGCATTCACATCTGAGCTAATTGTACGAGTCTCCCACGGTTTGATTGGCTGTCAGATGTGGAGGGAGTTTGGGGGTATCAAAGTAGTTCAGAGGAGGAAAAGCGGCCGGTGTTGATCGAGGACTCTTGCTAGTACCCGATCTTGCTAGTATTGAAGATAAACTTACATAAATGTCCGTGTAAATGAATGTCAAATTACCAGATATGTTGACTCTAGCGCCAACGAGTTACCAAGCCGCTGCTTTTTTCTTTATTTCTCTATATTCTTTTTTTAGGAATGTCCGGGAAATCTGCACGGTAAGTATAGCGTACTGTCCGCTCATTGGTCGATCAGTGAAACTCCCGCTGATTGGTGCTCGTCTGGGCGACCGCGATGAAAAGTTGAACATTTTTCAACTTTCTGGGATTGCGTCGCAAGACACACACGAACAAACTTTCACACGCACAAATTTTGCGTGTCGCTTGGCTGGACGGTGACATGCAATAATCGCCCTATCGCGCAGGTTCCACTGAATCCAAACGAATGGGGTCTTAAAGTCTTGGCATTGGAATCTATGCCTTTAATGGAAGTGTCCGGGCTCCATCAAAATATACCAGAATCTAGTTTTCTCATGTTGGTTGTAAACCAAAAAGTCCGGCAAGGACCTGAGGAGTGACTGACCGTGACAAGTTGAATCGTAAAGTGCCACCCTGAGCCGTGTGTCCATCGTGTCGAGCCGCCGCCATATTGGCATTGCACCGGTATACAGAGACACGCTTTGGGCTTCCATTCAATAGCTGGGCAAAAATATCTTTAGAAAAGCATGACGGTGGAGCTCTTGCACTGTGTACCTTGTGTAGTGGTGGGTGACTGCATAGGTGACTATTAAAACAGCTGCCTGACAGACGGGGCCAAACAGACAACATCTAAAAAAAAATTGCTTCATTCCCATGAAGACGGCCGGCCTGTTCTGTGAAGGAAGCAGTCATTGGTAACGAGGGCAGCCGCGCATACTGATTCCAACTGTTGGTTAATTATTTAAAAGAGATACATTCTGAAGGACGCGGGACGTTAAATCACCATTATTGATAAACAAAAACGCACACCCACAAATGGACACACACACTCACCTTATTCAGCTCCTCTATCCTCCTGATCAGCAGCGGGTTACTGGAAGAGTTCTCAAAATATACATAATCTGCAAGGGAGCAAAGAGAAGGAGAGGTGGGGTGGAACATTAGCAAAGGGGGCAAGAAAAAGTGACGTGTCAGGCACAGGAAAAGCAGCGGGTGAAGGTTGTGAATAAAATATACACGTCACAGAAGCCCCAGCCAAACATTATCACAACCCTCACATGTACTGTGTATATGTTATTGTTTAGTGTATTTGCAACACATACCGTGTACACGTGTGTGTGTGTGTGTGTGTGTGTGTGTGTGTGTTTGTATGTATACTCCTGGCATGGCTCCAGACCCGTTGGAGGCTTAGCGCTCACCAGGATGTCCCCGCAGGCCCCCAGGCTTGGTGGGGCGCCTGGTCTTAGCCCGGCATGTGTCTTGGCTGAGCGCTGTCAGATTATACCCTGCACTTGGTTGGCTGCCTGGAGCTCCTATTCTCCTCATAGACCCCCCCGAAACACACACACACCCATCCCCCACACTCCCCCTTGGGCGACCAAGCTAGAAATCGCCAGCTAGGGGTAAAAAAGATGTCGTTCTAGCCCAGGGGTGTCCATGTGCGGCATGGGTGCCATTTCCGGCACGCGGCTATTTTCTATGCCCGCCCCACACATTCTAAAAATATAACTGAACATAAAAACAGCAAAAATGGGAAAAATCTGTCATTTTACAAGCATAAAGGCAAAATATTAAAAGGGAATAATGTAGTCATATTAAGAAGAAAGAAAGAACAACAAGAAAAAAACAACAAATAAAGTTGTGATTTTGGGGAAATTAGCTTGCGGAAAAAGTTATAATATTCTGAGAATAAAGTCATAACGTTATGAGAATAAGTCATAAGGAAAAAAAATGTACAGGAAGACAGTTGAAATAGGTGGAAAAAAACCCAAGCAGAAATGTAAAAAACTGTAATTTTATGACAAAGACAAAATATGAAAAAAAAGCCCTATTCTAACGAAAAAAAGGCTAAATTTTACGAGCCTAAACTTGTAATATCATAGGGAAAAATAATGTCATTGTAGTAACACAGACTTGAAATATTAAAAGAAAAAATACTTTTTTAAAAGTTGTAATATTATGCAAAATAAAACTAAATAAATGTTTAATTAAGTTTAAGTTTTCATCTTTGGAAAATTTGTTTTGGGAAAAAGTATAATATGCTCGAATTATAATATTATGGGAATAAAAAGACCAGAGAAAGTTTACGAAGACTACTCAAGAAGAAAGCTGGAATTTAAAAAAATGAAAAACTGCAAAAATGGGAGGGAAAAAAGAGCTAAGTTGATAATAATAGGCTTTTTCACCTATACGACAAGGGGAGATGCATTTTTTTTTTCTTGAAATACACAAATAGCATAGCATATCTACAAATACAGCGTATAGAACGTGTTAGAATATCCACAAATACAGCATATAGAACGTGTTAGCATATCTACAAATACAGCATATAGAACGTGTTAGCATATCTACAAATACAGCATATAGAACGTGTTAGCATATCCACAAATACAGCATATAGAATGTGTTAGCATATCTACAAATACTGCATTTGCATGTAGAACGTGTTAGCATATCTACAAATACAGCATGTAGAACATGTTAGCATATCTACAAATACAGCATGTAGAACGTGTTAGCATATCTACAAATACAGCATATAGAACATGTGAGCATATCTACAAATACAGCATGTAGAACGTGTTAGCATATCTACAAATAAAGCATGTAGAACATGTTAGCATATCTACAAATACAGCATACAGAACCTGTTAACATATCTACAAATACAGCATGTAGAACGTGTTAGCATATCTACAAATACAGCATGTAGAACATGTTAGCATATGGCTAAAAATGGGACCCAAAGTGGAATTAGTGGCCTCCTCAAACTGCATGCCAATTCTTTTTCTGTGATGTTATTTTATTAAATTCTTCCCCCCTTGTAAAATTAGAACTTTATTTCTGTAAAATTATAACTAAAATTTTACTCTTCAGAAACTGTTTTGGGGGTGAAGTTCCACGTTCTTCTACTATAGGGTGGTTTCTATCTTTCCCTGTCCTTTGCCTCTTCCTGTGCCGGTCCTACCACCTTCACGTCCTGTCCAACCACGTCTAGAAACCTCCTCTTTGCTCTCTCTTCTTCCCTTTCCTGGCATTTTTCATTACATTTTTAACATAATTAAAGTCAAACTCCAACTTTATTATTGTGAAATTACATGTAAACTATGGTTTTATCCCTCTGAAATTGTGAATTGATTCTTGTAAAACTACAACTTCTATGGCTGCGAATGTACAGAGTTTTTCCTCGTAAACCTACGATTCTGCTGCAGTGCTTTCTTCGTAATAGGACAACTTCATTCTTGTAAAAATTACGACTTCATTGTTTGTGAAATGACAACAGTATTCTTGTACAATTAAATCTTTATTCATGTAAAATGACCACTTCAATACAGTGGAACCTCGGTTAGCACAGCACCCCTTTTGCCTCGGTTGGCGTACAAGATGGCGAGTCGTGGTACTATGAGTCCAACTAGAGGTGGGAATCTCTGGCCACCTCACGATTCGATTACAATTTAGAGGCCTGCGATGCGATGATAAAACGATTATCGATGCATCTTTTTTGTGATCAATAGTTAATTTTTTTCGATGCATAATTTCTAGTTACTCGCTGTGTACGACTGACATAAAGTTTTAGTGACACAGTTGATTTAGTGACAGAGAAAGCAAGACAAACAAAACCAAAACACAGTCGCTGCCGTCCCACACCAGAAAAGTGCATATAGAGCAGCAACAACATGGCTTGAAAAACAACAACATTGCTTGCAGTAAAATTCACTGTCGGGATATAAAATGAAGTTGGCGGAACAGCCGTACCTGTTTTAAATGATATGCTCATGGTTGTCCTTGTGTCATATGTAAGAGTCAACCTTTTCAAAATGCTTACACACTTTGGATAATTGTTTTTAGTAGCCATTCTAAGCCAATAAGTCCGTCGATGGCGGCGGTCTTCCTCACCTCAGCGCCTCTGAAACAGGTCATTTTTATTCATGTGTGGCAAGTATACGACTTAGGAATACGTCTTCTGCTAAACAGGCTGCCTACGCTGGAAACACCTCCACACCACACCCACAAAAACAAGATTTTTTGTCAAATGTGTGCTCAGCAGCAGCCGTGGGCTGTACGTAGTCAGAATGATACAATCTTGATCACAAGACATTTTTATATGCTTCGACAGCGAGACCGATAGTCGAGTCAATCGAGCTGCCGAATAGTCGGCTATTCAAAGACCAAGAACTCACTATTTTAATTCTCGTAAACGTACAACTTTAGTCATCTGAATTTACGTTTTTTTATTGTGTAATTAAGGCTGTATTTACATAAAACTGCAACCTAAAAAAAATCTGCCTTCATACTTCTAAAATGTACACTTCATTCTGGCAGAATTCCGACTTACACTTATAAAAATTGTAACTTTTCTCTCCTAAAGATTCTCTCTTTCTTCACCATCACAATGACTTTACTCTTGTGGTATTACTGTATTCTGGTTTTCGTTTCAGCGTGGCCCGACACTCCTTCGTATTACATCCCCCTTTATAAATCACGGCCGACATTTATTTTTTTTCCTTTCTTGTGCAGATCAAACACCAATCAAACAGCGAGACGAGAGTCTGCTGATGAGACCGTTACGATGCTAACCACCAAGACGAAAATGTGGATGCTTGCCTGCGGCTCTCGATAGCCAGCATCTCCGAGGGACCCATTAAATCGCAAGCCAGATGACGTCAGGACACAATGAGACACCGTCATGCTCCTTCTTGCCAAAAAGGTGGAATACTGGCTATCAACTTCGAAGTCCTGTAAGGAAATATCAAGAGTGGAGGAGGAACGAGTCACGAATGGGCTGCTGTGGGAGAAGGCAGAGAGGAAGTGGACGTGCGTTGCGTCACTCCGTCTCTCCCGTTTCCCATCATCCCTCCCGCGGTCTGAAGCAGAGAAATAAACCCACACCCTCCTGTCCCTTACTCACTCTGCTTCCAGCTTCGGCCAACCATCGTCCCTCTGAGACTGTGATGTCACAGCGCAGTCCATGTATGCATGCCCCCCCAACCCCCGCAAAAAAAAAAGACAGTCTGCTGGGTTGATCTGAACCAGGCCACCAAGACAACTTCAAAACGTAGGAGAAAGAGGACAACTTAGCCTGCTTGAGACTTTGGTGGACAAAATCAAGGGCAAAAGATGGCATTTTCAAGTACAGCGACCGTATCAAAAACCATTTTATGACTTCACCGTCACGTACAATTTGCCATTGTGGTTATTGCGCCTTTTCCCACGATGGCTTTCTTGGGCATTAGGGCTGTAACAGTTACCAGTATTAATGCTTAACCACAGTAAAACTCCCAACGCTCAGTATTACCTTTTCAAACTAAAAGTACCATAAAACCATGATTTATAACCGCACTTTGATAAACCCACGGACCGGCGACGCTGCTCATTTCCTGGAGAAGCAGCGGCACCTAAGCAGCAGAAGAGGGCGCTCACGCACAGTTTGCACATTTTTGGCTCGGGCCCTATGACTCGACGGAATCGGAGAATCGGCCAATAAAAACGGAATCGAAACGCAAAATCTCTCGGAAATTGACATAATGTAAATGAAATGCGGACATAGTGGCCATGGGAGAAGAGTATTTCCCCAGCGGACTGTTCGATCGTGGCGGAATCTCCTCAAAAACACGTTGAAACGGCCACCTCAAACACCGGAGAAAGTTGGCGAAAAAACTTCAACGCCTCTCTTACGGAGTGTGAATGTAAGCTTGCTGGGATAGCTTAGTTTAGCAGAGCATGGCAGGCGACTCGGGCAGTATGAGCGTTTAAACAGAGTTTTGTTATACCGCTTGCTAATGGAAGCCAACATTTTACGATGCCCACTGACGCCGTGCAAGTTCTGACTGAAATAGGAGGCACATTTATTCTTGCACCCGGTTTGTCTCAACCGTTAACAGACATTTTCAACACACACACACACACAAACACAACACACTTCTGGCCTTCCAAATAAGAGCGGTGTTCACCACATCCTGTCTAATTGTGTCAAGGAAATAAGGGTGTCATAAAATCTATTTGAATCGCATCGGTGGCTATGTCTTTCTTAACCACAAGCACGGGCATTACGCTGACATCCCGTTAGAAAAAAGTTAGCCAAGCTACATCCATTTCTGAAATCCTGGACGAAATTGGCCAATTATGTATTGCATCAATAAATGTAAGAATTTTTACATTTAATTAACAAACATTTTATTTACTGTCACAAAAGCCCAAACACCATGCTGGTAAAATAAGTGTAAAAGGAAGGAAGGCAAAATGTTATTGGGCACTATAGATGCCAGCAAGTATTGTGTGCACATGACATGTATGTTTCTGCACACGACATCCACCGGAGCACATCAAAATGTGTTATTATTACTGCGGCTGCTTCTTCATTATTGCCTACACTGCTTCCAAATCCGGGCAGATGCATTGAGTGTGACAGAAAGATCCGGTTAATTTTGAGAATAAAAACACTCGGTGTTAAAAACAAATGTGTACGACTTTTGCAAGATCTCGCAAAAACTTACTACGACCCAGATTTGGTCATGGACTTCCACCATACATCACAAACAGGAAGTTGTTACACTAACAACAGGTTCCGTGGCTGTTTATCAGCTGTTAAGCCTCAATGGTGACATGTTGACCAGGAATTATATGAGATACTATAACACTTAGGAGGTACAAAGTCCATACTGTGATTAAAATGCTGAGTCAACGTCAGCTGGTAGCGGATGTTTGCATTGAACCTTCAAATTAAGAGCAGCATATCCATTGACATTCTGACATGACAATGATTCCTTATGGTACAATCAGTGCACACTAGTTAAAGAATCCGATGTATGGCTACTCAATGTACAGCCATCCCTCACTACATCGCGGTTTGAACATCGCTCCCTCACTCTATTGCGCTTTTTCAAAAATTTCGGAATAAATGATCACCGTTTCATGGTTGAATAAAGGTTTAAGAAATGCGTATTTAAGCAAATTGTACTTATTCCTAGCCTAAATAATCATTTTCAAGCATAAAAATAGCTAAATCAACTAAAATACAAATACAAGGCAGAAGCAGCATTCTAATTGTGAATGTAGTATTCTACATTGGCCACTAGGTGTCAGTGTTCGGTGAAAAGGCATTTATTGAAAGTTGAAATTATCTCACAATCGCGATAACATAACATGGGCGACTGTTGACTTTTAGCTTGTCGAGGTTTATGGACCCAACGTCCGAGGTCACTTCCTGTCTTCTCCACATTTGTAGTTTTATTTAGGTCTTAAACAGCATTTACTGTTATTATCCATCTTCTGTGTTGCTTAACCCTCACTAAGGTCGCAGGGGTATGCTGGAGCCTATCCCAGGTGACTTTGGGCGAGAGGAGGGGTACACCCTGGACTGGTCGCCAGCCAATCGCAGGGCACATATAGACAAACTATTCACTCACATTCATATCTATGGACAATTTAGGGTCTCCAACCTCATAATTCGTATACTTGAGACTGTTTTTGAATATGGTTTTGACCAATTGTTTACATGACAATGACGTTTAAGTCTACCACCATAGTGCCCGTACCCAAGAAGAGCAACGTGACCTGCTTGAATGACTATCGCCCTATAGCACTCACTCCTAGTTGCTTAATTTATTGGTATATATGTTTGTTTCTTATGTTCTTATTCTTTCTTGTGTTATCTTTCTTTTCTTGGGAGAATGAACAGAATAAGATTTTCATTGCATGGTATAACTGCTGTTTTACCATGCACATGACAATAAAACTCTCTTGAATCTCTTGTTTTAAAGCCTAAAAAGGGGGGTATTTGAAAAGCGTTGCAGTTTCCACCTAAACACCAAAAAAGGGGAACGCCACAGTCAAACAGTTGTGTTGGACAACAACGGTGTAGTAGCGTTTGTGCTCATTCTTGAGGGGTTGGTTTTGTGATGTCGCCATCTAATAACAGCACTGCTGTCGTCTTTTTTACTTTTTTAAGGCTCATGTGAGCAGAGATTCAATTTTTTTACATTTTTGTTATCACGTAAACACCCTAAAAATCAGACACACGTTTCCACCAAGGCTTGAGTGACTTTAGAGTCGTTTCAAAGTAACCCCCAAACTATTTGCTCATTGGAATGGATGCTAAAGCCTTAAGCCAGGGTTTCCACCAACAATTTCCCCCGGAAGCAGTGGGAAGAAGTGTAGGAAGAGCGGCGTGTGGCCTGCACAGGGCAAAACAAAGACATCAGTGCCTGCAGAGGCGGCTTTTGTTCGACCACCCACTTCATTCACTCGGGAAGAAGTCATTGCTTTCCCAAGACGGTCTCGCATTGTCTTGCAAAGTGGCAGCCATCTTCCAAAGGGCCAAGCTTAATTGTTTCCAAACAAAGTTGGGCTGAGATCAGGCAAACCTTTACGACAGGGGTCTTCAAAGTGTGGCACAGTGAGACTCCTCTCTGAAACTATATGGGGACTCCCCGATTCCCCCGAAAAACTGATTTTCTGGAGCTTATTTAGTTGAGTTTTCGTCTCACCCAAGAATCACTCGAGAAACTGAAATGTACTTCATTTTGCCTTTGACTTAAAATAAAGCGGGTTTGAAAAAAAGATTGATTTCTTTCTTTTCCAAGTTGCTGCTCCTCCCAGAGGAGGCCTGCCTATGAACCTCTGCTTTACGGCCCAGTCCACGCGGACACGGACAAACGATGTGATCAAACGGTTTCTGTTCTTTACAATTTTTGAAAAGTTACATGAAATACAGGAAATAGTCCTGCCCACGTGGAAACAAAGACTCAAAATGTCAGTCGTCCCTCGCTACACTGCAGTTTGAACATCGCTCTCTCGCTCACTATCACGTTTGATCACTATTTAATTAATAAATGATCGCTGTTCCATGGTTGACTATGGACAATTATTAGTCAAATATGATTGAAACACATATTAAATGCATTGTTCTGGTCACCAGGACGTGGAAGTGAACTGCAAGTGGTAAGTTTTTGGCTTCTTACTTTGTCATTCTTCCCAACTCCGTTTTAAAGACTTTATTTAAATTTAGACTAAGTAAACTGGAGAGGCTAACTCGTTTGCTAGCTATGCTAGCGGTGCCCGTCTCCTACATATGTCCTTGCAATGTGGCATAAGCAAAGAATAATATGAGTGTAAAGGTGATTATAGGGATGTTATTTAATGTATAGAGGGCTCTAATCATGTTAAAAGCTGTATTTACAAAGTCAAACAGGTTTTCTATACTCTAACTATGAAAATATTCTGTTTATTAATATTGAATTGTACTTTGCAGAAATTCACTTATCGCGGTTGGGTCTGGAACCAATTAACCGCGATAAACACAAAATTACTGTAGAGCAGAACCTCGGTTTTTGTCATTAATTCATTCCAAAAAGGTCAGACGAAAACCGAAACAGACAAAACCAAGGCCATTTTTCCCATAAGATATAACGTAAATCCTATTAATTGGTTTCAGACAGAAAAAATGTGAACAATAAAATGCATTTTATTGACTGTAATTATAGTTTTACATGCAGACAAATGATAAATAAATGGACCTGTTTGTTGATGCGGACTCCTGTACATCCTAGAGAGATCAAATGTAATTGTGTTTATCCTCTTCTTTAACAAATTCGTGGCACTTGCAACATTCTTTGACCCCAAGGTGGGTTATTTATGAAAGAAAAGGCACAGACAGTGAAGTAGCAATGCGTAGGGTGCTGTGTTTGGGCACTTGGAGGAATGATAAAGCACGGGGCAAACAGACTAGTTTGTTACGTGCAGTACTGTACAAAAATCGAGTCAAAATCATACATGTATGCAGCACAATTGAAGAAAAGCCGGTAGAGAGTTTGCAAAATGCCAGATTCTCAATTCCAAAACGGCGTAAGGCTGAAACAGTTTAAAAAAACAAAACAAAAAAAATGCTTCCATATGGAAAGGGCCTAAGACTCCCTCTTGGCTGATGATTAAAATACCGTGTAACAGTATGTTTGTTATGTTATGCAATTATTAGACTCTGTGGCGGATTTGTTGTGCTCCATTAGGTCTAATTTCAACTACAGTGTGAGAGAATTTATTCCTAGAACGACACAACATCAGATGAGGCGGGCACGCAGGTAAATCCCATTAATGAGCCAAATTAGTCATCGAAAAAGAGGGCAATATGGTGACACAGCGTTGATGAAAAGCCTCAGCAGGTTAAGTGTTAATTTTCCACCCTGCTCAAGAGGGCATAATCCTGCTCCAACTCAGGTAGCACTAAACGCCATTTTTTTCACAGCCAAGACGAATCCCGTACAAACATTTATTGGTTGTTTATCCTCTAAAATGTAATCAATCGCTTCCTCTGTCCTGCAGGAGTACACACACACACACACACCAGCTCACAAAGAACAACAAACAACATCATTTCAATATCTGATATGATGTGAACGGCAGGGGTGCTGGAGGAATGTCCGATATGAGGAATTATTATATCATACCAACAAAAATCCCAATATTCCAATATACTGTAGCTGCGATAACCGCTAATTAACAAAAAAACAAAAAATCACACCAGGTGAGACGAGATCACCCATACTGTGCTGGAGGGTGAGAGGGTAAGCAAATCAAGCGCTCTTTTTCTCCTACGTGTGACATGTCGTAACCCCCCCCCCCGCCTCAGACACCTCGGAACCCCCCCCCAAAAATACATTGACTCTCAACATACCGAAACCCCACCAGCCACCCACCCCAAACGCCAGCATCGCAATGACGGCACCCCTGAAAGTTGCTTTTTCTTTGGCTTTTTGCGGTTAATTCCAGGCTATAATGGCAATTAAAGGCCACTGGGTGACAGCATGGCTCGGCAGCGCACGTGTCTGTCAGGCTTCTTCAAAGAGTAAGTAGTTTTATTTGATTTTAGGTGCATTGGCATGTCAGTTGGGAATGTGACTTAATAAAGCGCTGCCTGCACGGTTAATAAAGGTTTGATGAAGCGACAGGTCCTGTTTGGAGGGCATTCATTTCACTTTACATGATTTCCGACAGGAAAAACTGTTAAGCAGTTTGAACTTGGAAGTCAACCAGCGTCACAGAGCAGCTTGCTTGGGTTCCGTTGTACATTGGTCGGACCCAAAGACAATATAAAGTAGTCAGGGGTCTTTGGAGAACCCCTTCAATGTCCTAACCCCAAAACCTAGCATGTTCCAATCATTGTACAATTAAAAGATTTTTTTGTTGTTTAATTCCAATGGTGTTGTAACGTACATGCAGCTCTAGGTTTAAGCTTGTGCACTGATCCGGCCCGGATTAGTATATCTCCTTAGGTACACCTGCACATTCTAATGGCATTTTTTAAAATTCTGCCATTATTTGACAAGTTATGTTATCACACCCTTATGAGACGTGGTTTGACTAGGTGGGCCCTCTCACATTGCTCAAAAGGGGACCAAAATATTAGAAATGATTCAGCTAGGGGCATGCGCTATCATTATTATCACACTGCTCACTTCTTATTCTGCTTTAAAGAAACTTCCACCGGTCTTTCTGCCGTTCTTCTTAATCGAAATTACATCATAAAAGTCAATTATCAATGTGATCACTCCTCCCGCAAGCTGAATGATAGCCAGCGAGCCTCATAGGCCAGGGCAGCAGAGCCAACTCGCTCTGGCTGAAGTGTTGGCCATCACACGGTGTGAGTCCTTGAGTAAAACAGCAGCGTTTGTTTGCAGCTCATTCAGCCTTCTTGGGTTTTTTCCCCTCCAGTCGCTGTAGAACTTAGAAAGTCCTATTAGAAACAGGTCTGCAGTAGCACACCACTGAAAACTACAAAAGGAAAAAAACTGAGCATACACCCCTGATCAAAATTTTTAAGAACAGTTGAAAAATTTCAAGAATGTACATTTTGCACTGTTGGATTTTAAAGAGGTTCTAAGTTGGGCTTCAAAATGCAAAAAGAAAAAATGGGAGTGAGACAAAAAACATTTTTGAGTGAGTATGCAATTTCTTGCAAAAAAAAAAAAAAAAAAGCATCAAAATGAAATTAATACCATCCATCCATCTTCTATGCTGCTTATCCTCACAAGGATCCCAGCTATCCCAGTTGACTACACCCTACACTGGTTGCCAGCCATTGGCAGGGCACATATAGACAAACCACTATTCACACTCACATTCATACCTATGGACAATTTAGATTCACCAATGAACCTAACATGCATGTTTTTAGAATGTGGGAGGAAACCGGAGTCCTTTTTCAGGCGGGCATTGTGAAGTGCGACATTGTCCTGTTGTCACTACCACACAGACGAGGACCTTCAATCATGAGGGATGCCCCCCTGCAACATCTCCGCATAGTCATCTGCCGTTTGACGGCCCTGCACAACCTGAAGCTCCATTGTTCCACTGAAGGCTCATGATGGCGCACCCTCCACTGCGCTGTGTGGAAAACATCTCAGGTGCATCTCCTTGTCATGCCAGTAACGTTGGCAGCCATCAGGACAGGTTACATTTTTTCTTATCAGAGAATAAAACGTTCTTCCACCTTTCAATGACCCATGTTTGATGCGCTCCTGCAGATTCCAAATGGGCAATTTTGTGGCATTGAAGGAGATGAGGACTTTGAAGTCTTCTTAAAATCCTTCTCTGGCAGATGGCGTCGATGGTTATTGGACACTTGGCACCAGTAACAACCTTCATTTGCGCCGAGGATGGTCCCGTGTCTTGACGAACAGCCAAAGGAATCCTCCGTCTCAGGGCCCGATACTTTTTTTGGGTCTACCACTTGACTTTTTTGATCCATAACCCTCAGGATGTTTGAAGAAGTTTCAAATGAGTCTTACTGCGTCCAACCTCAGCAGCAATGGTGCGCTGCGAGAGGCCTCGCTTATACAGCTCAACAATCCCGCTGCATTCAAAGAGAGAAAGCTTGTCTGCCTTTGCCATCAGGAGACAGTGACAGTGTGACACTACTGACACTAAATCACATTCAACACACATTTTTGCCAAGACTTCGGTTTTTAAAGACCGTGGTCGTCAACTTTTGATCAGCCTCTCTCACTTTAATGCCTGTTCGCAATAAATTGCTTACTCAAAATGTTTTTTTGTCTCACTGGCATTTCTTTGTTTTGTATTTTAAAGCTCCACTTAGAACCTCCTTAAGATCCAACAGTGCAAAATGTACATTCTTGCAATTTTTCCACCAGTCTTAAGATTTTGATCAGGAGTGTATAATACGCAGTTTGTTCGTCCATACACTTCCGCCGGCCTCATACTCCGCCTTACAACAACAATAAGCCAATCTATATTACAGAAAAAGAATTGTTATTCAAATGTAGCTCTCCTTGGGGGTCTCTATTTTGGTTTCATGTCTTTCTTTACGGAGATGATCGTGTTCAGTATGGCGTGACAGTCCTGTGTAGTTGTAATATTTGGACTTGAATGTCTGTCAGCAGTTGTACGCCAATGCAAACTACAAACAATACAAAACTCTTGCACTGGAGCTCATTGTTTGCAGGTGTACTACCGTGAGCGTATTATTGGATGTCCATACTCACGCTGGGCTCACAATAAGAGACGTGAAAAGACGCTTAAAGCACGCAATTGCGTTTTTACTCAGATTTGTGGTCTTCACATTGGTTTCACCCATTTTACTTTCAATGATAGCTACGTGCATGTTTATGCAGGTAGGTGAAGTCGGGTTACTTGAGTGTGCACAATAGTTTAATGGCACGCCAAACTTTTGAGCATAAATGCAGCCCATGGTAGCTTAAAATGTTAACTGGAGCATTCTGTATGTTACTTTAAGTGCATCACCTTTGAAGTAGTTTGTTGTTTTTTTGTTTTTTTTTTTAAAAGAGAGAGAACCACAAATGGAACAAAAGCGAGCCACTACTCTTCATCGCCACCCTCCTCTTCGCACATTGACCACCATCATTATCATCATCAAGCGAGGCTATTTTGGCGAGGAAAGGGATGGGGAAAAGACGGAGAAACCGCATCAACACAACCGCGGTGAAACCATGGCGGGTCCAGCGGTGAGTGTCGAGACAAACCCCCGCCGACTTCTCAGCTCTGCTTCCACCCCACCAAGCCCGCCGCCTTACCTCCGACCCGGTACATGTTGGCCGCCATAGCTGCCTGCCCGCCGGTGCCGGGCTTCCTCTCCAGGTAGAGGGGGGTGGCTCTCTCGCTCTGGTCCGCTCGCCCCGCTGGAGCCCCCTTTAGCTGTGCTGCCGCCGCTGTGTGTTGGAAAATGGTGGATGGATCAATACGACACAGACCAGCCTGGAGACCTTAAAGGGACAGTACGCCCTCGCAGGCCGAGAACCAACCAGCGTGTGTTCGGCGATGAACAGGCTGACAAATGACTGCTTTAATTGATCGCTAATCGGGTTTAATTCCACTATTTTCCCCTCGCTACTAGCCTATTTAGCATGTAGCTATGATAGAATATAGCCGCATTAGCCTGGCACGTCCCTGTCTATGTTACGGCCTCTCACTAGGTTAGTTCATTACTTTGCTAGCAACTGGTCTAGAGCACATATTAATTTAAATAAGTGTGTTTACTTTAACACTTTGCTCAGGAATGTCATTGTACTGTACTGCGAGTCCATCTATAAACACTAATGTTGTGTATGCAGCACAGTGAGAAGGTTCTTCAAAGTACTTCCTACCAAATTAGGTTTACTGAAGACTCGAAATTGTCTTCCATGGATAAAAACATTAAAGACTAAATTATGTTCAGTTTACGAAAAATCTACATTAGGTCATAGAAGACCTTTTGTCTTCGCAGTTTACAAAATTCCTCCAAACTGTATTCAGTGTTTTCATAAACTCATCTGCTAGGTTAGTTGAACACTCAAAATTGTCCGGCAAAACTGTACGTACGGTATATACAGTAGGCGAGCAGACATTTTCATTGAAGAGTCTTCAGAGTTGATGAAAAACCTACAGTACGTTGGGTTCATCAGAGGATGCTGCTCAGTTTGTCAGCTAAATTCTCTTAAATGTTTGCAAACATTCATCGGGGACAAAATTAGTTCCATTTTTTAAGAAACATTTATGCTAAGTTCATTGAGGACTCCACATTGTCTTCGGTGTTAGTGAAAACACGAACATTAGCTTTACTGAGTTTTAAATTGTCTTTAATGTGTACCAAAACAGCTTAATCAAAAACCAATTTGTTTTCAGTATTGTAACAAAAACCTTGACATTTGCTTCTTTGACAACTCTAAATCGTCTTCAGTGTTTAGAAAAAAGATGTATGCTAAGTTTGTTGTGTCTAAATTGTCTTCACAAGAAAAACAAAACATGCGCTAGTTTCATCAAAGACAATGTTTCTGAAAAGTTAAATGTGAGGTTTGTTGGAGGCTAAACTGTCTTCACTGTTTACAAAGAGACAAACACGGGGGTCATTTAAGAGTTTTGTCTTTGAAAAATGTACAAGAAAATTCCAAATTGTTCTAAAATTGTTTTAAAAGTTCAGTGAAAACAATGTTAAATTGTCTGTAACGTTAAAAAACAATTTATTTTCAGTGTTAAGAAAAGCGGGCATGTTAGTTTTAAATCGTCCTCAGTGTTTATGAAAACGTTGCCAAGTTTGTTGACTCTAAATTGTCTTCACAGGGAAAAAAAGCCTTACACTAGTTTCATCTATGAAACTGTCTTCAGTTTTTCCAAAAAGGCAAATGCAAGGTTGGTTTAAGTCTAAACTCTAAAACTAAATCTCCAGTGTTGACAAAAAACACAAACATTAGGTTCGCTGAAGATTCAAATCTTCAAAGTTTACAAAAAGAAACTTTAAAACGACAAATTGTCTTCAGCGTTTCCAAAAACTCATATGCTGGGTTATAAATGACGTTTACCAAAACACGCATTACACTGCGTATACAGTTGGCTAGCTGAAACCGAAAATTGAAAATTCTGTGCTACTTGTAGAAATTTCTAGTCTACAAAGTTTAGCTGGCTATGTAGTTCGTACATTAAGTTCGAAATCGAAAACACAAACGCGTATGTTGGTTTCTTTGAAAGAGTTTTACAAACCATGTATGCTAGGTTCCTCTGTAGATTCTTGCGTACATTACTATGTGTACTATTTTTATGCGTTGCAACCCTTTTGAAGCCCTTTACTACTTTATTGACAGCATGGCTGGTGCAATCATTCAAGTGGGAGGCCAACATGTAGACACTTCCCACCTACAAAGGCTTGAATTACCATTTACTCGGAACTTGCTTGTTCTTTACAAATTCGCTCACCTCACCATGATCTTAAATTTGCCACCTTTCGGGAGTCGGCAAAGCGGTCAAAAAAGTCTTAACACGTATGATTTAACTGAATGTGTGTGTGGTTTATCCTCACTGCGGCACAAAACCTGATGAATGCACACGATCCAACACTTCCTGATACGTTTGATTTGCCCGCATTCCACGTTGGATAAAAGTGTACGTCCTCGGCTTCGTAGGAATGCTGCGGTCAAAGCTACATCTGATCTATACCATATGTAAGCCTCAATTACTGTAGCCGTAACACTGGGGACTTTGGTCTTGTCGACATGTGACCTCTGTGGGCCAATCACGTGAGCTCACTGTATGCTCTCCCGGTCAGCCGTGTCAACGTTGGAGCTTTGCCTGCAGCACTGAGGGGATGATGTAGCTTCCCTCTTCGCTTGTTCCTGCAATTGTGTGTCTCGTTGTGTACTCACTAAGCAAAATGTTGTGTTCAGGAAGAGCTAGACGTACCGCGTTTGCTACCTAATGTGCCCCTCATCTGCTGACGAGGTGGAGCAATCCGCTTTGCTTGCATCGGTCAGATGTGAACGGTGGGGCTATTTGAGCCTCAATGCAAAGTGTGGCAGCATCCCTCTTTAAATGCTGATTATTCGTAACCTATAGTAGTGTTCCACCTTTGAAAAAAATACCGAATATGGTCCAAATCAGTCAACTGGTATTTGGGAAGTGTAGCTACCTTCATTAGGAGTGTTTGTTTGCTTGGCTTGCGGACAGATGTTCTTTTTGAATCCTCCTCTGCCAGATGTTGGTAAGCCAGCCAAGCAGGCACGGAGGCGGAGCGCTGCACATCACTGCAGGCCATCTCAGCCTGTGGAGATGTTTCAGAGCTGAAGATGACCTTTGGTGTACCTCTGTTCGCACTCCAGTGGCCATACAGTATTCAACTAATTCTTTTTACTTTATTTATGCATTATGTTGGGACACCAGGGGGCGCCAACCCTTTGCCTTTGGAGGGTGACTTAGGTCCTGTCCACATAGGAACACTCCTGTGTATTTTTTTTTTGGCAGGTTGAAAAAAATTAGCATCCACACTGTGCCGGATTACTAAATAGTTGCATCCAGAGTGAAAACGATGTAATACACAAGGCACACCCACATGTGGCGCTGTGAATGGAGACGGAACCATGTGACACACCGTACCGTAGAAGAAGAACGAACGCATGCGTAGAAGTCCGTCGTCCTCTGCTTTCCAAGGCTCGTTTAGACTTATGGCAAACTGGAGTTACGTGTGTGTCATTTTGGGAGAATAAGACAAGGAAATACCAGGAGAATGTCGCCTGTCGTGAGTCATGACACTCAAAATATTCAGAAATTATATCGGCCTGTCGTCAAAGCTCACTTCTGGTGACGGTGACGGGTCGGCTTGCTCGTCCATACGGAAATGACGAGCCGGTGTTTTCTGATTTTCCCATTCTGGAAGCCGTTTTCAGAAAGTATAGTTTCCGGACACCCAGAACACAGTTTCTGTGTGAATGAGAGGTTGAAATGATCAAATACTTCGCCGTTTTGACCTGAAAACGTTTCCGTGCGGATAGCCCCTTAGTTACTATAAGCTATCAGTTACACCAGGGGTGTCCAAAGTGCGGCTCAGGGGCCACTCGTGTTCCGCAGCTCACTTTTTTACTGGCCGGAATACAGAGGAACCTTCTTTAGCGTTCCAAAAGGTCCAACTCTAACCAAAACAGACGTTAACCGAATCCAATTTTTCCAATAAGAAATAATGTAAATCCAATGAATCTCTTCCGGAAAGCGAAAAATGTTAACACATAACACGTTTTTAGATTTTTGCAAATATAGTTTGAAATGCAGAAAATTAGAAATGCATATAAATACATAGAAAAGGGATACATAAACATTTAAAGTGACTTTTACCATCATGGAAGACGTGATTCTTGACGTGACTGAAAACAGGGCGGTTGATCTCGCTGCCACATTGTGTCTTTGGGAACACTCGTGTATTCAGTGATGATGAAAGCAACCTTAAATGTCCATTATGCCTTCCATTCATCATTCATATGTATTTAGAATTATTTTATGCATGTCAAACCATAATTAAAAAAAAAAAATTTTGTGTTAGCAGTTTTGAGAGTCGACCGCTAGTGACATCATCGGCGGGCGACTCCCGGTTCCTATTGCCATTTTGTTGAGCTAGCTAATAGGATGCTAACAAGGAAAGATGTTTTGTGATTAAAAAAAGAACACATTTGGACTCACACGGTGTATTAGCAACACCACAAGACACGCTCCATATTGTACGCTCATCCGAGAATGTACACAAACCGAAGATAAATTGTGGCATAAATTTTTCATGTTAACCAGAAAAAACGCTAACCGGGGCAGACGCCAACCGAGGTTGCCGTGCACTAAACTCATTCAGCCATCCATCCACTCGTGTTCTGCAGCTCACTTTTTTACTTGGCCGCAGTACAGTATAGTCCAAAAGAATACAATTAAAGGCTTAAAGCCTGCTTCAGAAAATTACAAAGAAGGTAAAAAAGTGGAAAAAAGTTAATTTTCCTTGGTTTTTGTTATTAATTTTTTCCTCAAGCTCTGACGAAAACTGAAACCGAGGTCATTTTTCGACGTAAAACAGGCAACAGGCAAAATTTTGGTGCAAATCTTTGACAAAACCGAATCATACAAAACTGGGACGTACGAAAAACCGAAGTGTGACTGTAACTGTTTTATGAAAAACTAAGAAACTCTGAAAATATAGTAGCCTCATTTATTTCTTGATTAAGATGTGGTTATTTCCTTGAATTCCTGAAAATAAAACGTTGTTTAAAATATTTTAAAAACTTTCTAAATAAATAACCATCCATCCATCCATCCATTTTCTATGCCGCCTCTCCTCATTAAGGTCGCGGGGACATGCTGGAGCCTATCCCAGCTGACTTCGAGCGACAGGCGCGGTACACCCTGGACAGGTCGCCAGCCAATCGCATAACATGTTTTTTAGCACTAAAAGGTCTGGTCCTACCCTTGATTGATTAATTAGTTGATTAATGCTTGTGTCCCAATATTGTCGAGCCTCTCAAGAAGTAGCGTAATGGCTCATAGACTTGCACTTCCATGAGGCAGACTACAGAGGGAGCTGTTGTCCTGCTTTTCATAAAAAGGATGCGTCGATTTACTGTAGTGAACTCAATCTACTAGTAGGGGTCCTCCCTCCCTCACACAGTCTTGTCTCCTGATCAGACCTCCATAGTGTTTCATTTCTAGCAGCCCCACCTTGCTTGGGAATCCTACGATTGGAGTATCGCATACCAAGCCGTCAGATGACAGGAAGACTTCTTTATTTCCACCCAGAACAGCCGGTGGAAATCGCCAAATGTGTCTCCCATCTTTAGGGTGCCAGTTGGTGTTGGGACTGGCACATGCCAAAAAGAGGCATCAGTGGAATGGCAAACGCTACTAGAATGTCACGTCTTGAGTTCCCAGCAGGTGTGTGGTAACTTTTGTAGCGTTTAATGGATGGGTGGAAACAGAAGTTAGCAGTGCTTTTTGGAGTTGTTGCTGCACAGTATACAGTATGTATAACTTGCATGGCCTGCACGCTTCCCCCAATGCACCGGGATGAAGATTTGCACAAAATGGATTTCTGGCACTTTAGATATCAGAGAGAAACAAAACAATAAGCAATCCAACCGCCGATCTACTTTCCTTTTTCCTGTTGTTTTCGCCAACCCTTGGCAAGAGAGTCATTCATCCTGTTTTCTCCTTTCACCTGTGACACGCTTCTCTCATGAGTTGCTATCAGAGTATTACTCTCAATTGTGCAGTATACAGCTTGTACAATATGTACAGTATATGGTGTATACCTACTGTAACTATTTCTTTATGTGAGTTGGCATTGTAGTGTTTTTATTTTTCATTATAATTTATCTTCAGCTTTATTTCTTGTACTTGCTGACACTCTACAGTGCAATCAAGTCATCTTCTTCCACTTGATCGGGTCAGGCCGGGTCGCGGCAGCGAAAGCCTAAAAAGAGAAACCCAGACTTCCCTCTCCCTGGCTGTTTTGTCCAGCTCCTCCTGGCAGATCCTGAGGCATTCCCTGACCAGTTGAGAGACATAACCTGGGTATTCCCTCGGATGTGCCCTGAACACCTCCCCAGGGAGGCATCCTGACCAGATACCCGAACCGCCTCATCTGGCACCTCTCAATGCGGAGAAGCAGTGGCTCTACTCCCAGTTTCTCCTGGATACCAGTAGTACTCATGAATCCCAGTGCTTGTACCCGCGATCTTGTTATTTCAGTTACTACCCAAAGCTCATGACCATAGGTGAGGGTTGTAACGTTTCGGCTCAGCTCAGTAGACCAACGCATAGTCCGCATCATTGCAGGTGCCGCACCAATCTGCATGTGGTTCTCACGTTCCATCCTTCCCTCACTTGTGACCAAGACCCTGAGGTCCTTAAACTCCTCCACTTGGGGCAGGATCTCATCCCCGGCCTGGAGATGGTACTCCAGCCTTTTCCGGAGAGAGAACCATGAACCTGGACTTGGAGGTGCTGAAGCAGCTGGGATGAGAACGCTACAGTGTAATATATACAGTATATATGGTTGAATAAACATTTTATTCAATTTGAATGCGCAATGAATGAAACTCCCTCAACACATTGACTGTTCCTGCTTACCGAGACCTCGAGTAATGGGTCACCAATCAGACATATTGATCAGTGGACTTCTTGAATGCCGGAATGTGGAAAAATAACATATGTCATGTTGTTTTACCCATTTTCTATATTTCTACTGATCTTCTACTGATCTTTATACTTATCAACCTCTTTCTGAGGTTCAATTCAAGAGTTCCATACAAAAAAATCTCTATTTAAAAAGGTAATGTCACACAGTTTTTACGGACATATTAATTTGACAATGCGCCAAGCAGGCATGCAATTTGACAATAATACAGAAAAACCTGTGTAAACCTACGGTGGGCAGAAATCCCAACCAGGGCTGATATTACAAATATTTGGATACGAGCGTACATCCATGAAGAGGTTCCCTTGGGAAAGGATCGTTGTGTGTGTCAAGACGGATCAAAGGACATGGTAATATAGCGATCAAAACGCCAGCTGCCTTTTTAACCACACCCTTCCTCCACTGGGATTCACCATGGATGCCACCCTCATATTATTACTTATTATATAGTATTATATCCTTGAGGAAGCACGTCAAAAAACAGCAGTGGAACAAACACAGAGGCTTTTAGATGAGTCAACAGTGCAGAGAAAGTGGTACATGCCCACAGTGACAAGAAGAGAAGCTCCCACATCCCTAAATATGGACTCCCTTGGAATCTCAACCTCTGTTGCACTCCCACTGGTAATAAACACCCAAAGAAAATGTCGCATCACTCTGCATTCTGCTGGAAAAATGTTCTCTCATGCCTCTGCACACGTGATACAGCAGGTCAGCGAGTCCATGACAACGATATGAGCTGAGGTTTTCATCTAAAACAAACAAGGGCCTTCGTGTGGTCAATGCACCACAGTGGATTGTCATGAGAGAAGCTCCCACACAAGCGTTCATGATGGGTAGTACTACCACTACTCTCACTGCAACACAACCTGAAGGGATTTCATTCATTCAGCTGTTCTGAAAAGACTCATTGTATTCCTATAAAGGGAACGTGAAGTCGTTTGGGATTCCTTGTCTTGCTTGCTCAGGGATTTTCCCACTGGTTTCTGGTGGTAACCAAGAGTCTAAACCAGTAATCTGTAAACAGTGGTTAGTAGCAGGTTAGGTTAGTACTGTTAAATTTAGTGGTCAGCTTTTACAGCAGACATCCTTCCTTACACCCTTCCCATTTATCCAGGCTTGGGACCGTCACTACAGATCTCCAGTGACTTGTTGGTGGGACTTTGGTTGGGATCCAAACCCATTCTGTCCATGGACATACCAAATGATCTATTTGTCTATGGAATTCTCATTGGAAATTTACTAAACTTCTGATTCAATTGTTCTTAATAAATTTTTGTGGCCTCTTCTCAGGAGACCTACTACTGCCACCACCACCACTACCACTTACCTAAACTGTTGGAAAAGTTCATTTATGTCACTAAAGGTAAAATATACGCTGGACATTGATCGCTCCAAGCTTGATACTCACCAGACACGGTAAGCTTTAGACCAGTCCTATTACGATCACATGATTTTTTAGTTCAGAAATGTGGACTTGTTGGTGGGACTTTAGTTGGGATCCAAACCTGTGCTAGCATCATAAAAGTCCCTGCAAGTCCCCTCATCAAACTCACTAATGTAATGGACAATATTGCAGGCTGGCTTACTTCATCCCGTATAACACTAAACGTAAATCAAATTGTTGCAATGTATTTGACCTAAACTGGGAAAATAAAGTCCATACCACATTTTTGTGAAAGACCAAAAAGTTCACATTGTGGAGAATTTCAAATACCTTTGTGTTATTTTGGATCCAACATTTGGATTTTAAAAAGCATGTCAAGAAATAGTGAAATACTGTGCTGTTTTGACCTGAAAACTTTTCTGTGTGGGTAGCCCCTTAGGTGAGCCCGGATTTGGGGCAGGGTCTTTAACTTGTACCACCATGATCATTTTTACAGAGTGTAAAAGTGACATGTACTAAGGATACAAGGATGTTCTTTTTTCCTGTGAATGAACCTCACCACATGGAGTAATCGGGGGTCATCTTGTCCTGAAATGACTCAAGTTCTAAACTTTTACCATCCAGAAGTTTGATTCACATTGGTGGACGATACAGAAAGCATACGAGTGGAACGCCACCTGCGTGTTCTGTACACAGACTACACTACCGTACACACACTGCTCATAGATCTGCATCCGTCACGCAATGAGACCCACAAAAGGCTGGCGGAGATAAAGGGAACCTCTTAGTCCTATCCACAAGATAATGTATCTGTCCATTTTAATCTCAGTGAACACTTTACAGTCTGTCCTTTCGCATCTTATCATCGTCTGAGAAAGCTTCTTCTGCTGCCGTCATCTCCTACGTGAGCTAAACATAGATTTCTAAAATAATCTTCAACCCATGAGGAGGTGTTGTGGGAACGCTTCAATAATTAATTCAGCCGTCTGGCTGCTCAGACACGCACGTGATCACACAACGTGCCTTGCGCACAGACAAAAGGAAATACTCCATTTGGATCAACTGAAATAGAAATCTCGGAACGTCTGGATTTGCCTCAGAACACCCAGTGGCAGGCTACCACGGTCAGTCGGGTTGGACTCCTTTTCTCTGTGGGCTCCAAGCGTCACGTGGCTCATGCGGATTACGGCAGCGTTTGCATGTGCGGAGGCCTACTGTGTTTGAAGACGGGGTAACACCAGACAGGAAGGAAAAAGGAAGGAAGCAAATCTGGATTGTTACCGTCTGGCCTTCACCAAGACACCTGTTTGGCCTTGAGGCACACCTCCGATGGGGGCCTTTGAGATTTGCTGCTTGCAGGGTCACAGTCCTCAACCGGCCTGTGGAATTAAATGACATCTACACATCTGAATTTCACTGGTGTCTCAAAAAACACACAGGATCCTGCATTTATACTTGTTATAGTTGCGGCATCTTATATCAGCTGTGCATTTAAATTGTCTCGGTGGGTGGACGCGGGGCTGCTAGCATACACACAAAGTGCAGAAGAGTGCAACATAGTAGAAATTACATGAGTAGATTGCAATATACTGTCACATTTTTTCATTGTACTTTTCTTAAAAGTAATGTTAAAATCTTGTCTCGTTCTTGTAGACCCAATCTCGTGTATCGTCCCATCTCGTGACGTGAGTGTCTCGCCAAGCGAGTGTCTCGTGACACCCCTACTGTTAATTAATTGGATAATCGATGTAATCATCAACTCATTGATTAATTGTTGCAGCTTTAGTGGCGGTGTTACTCCACACCTCCACACAGTATGTTAGCTATGGTACTACCAGAGAACAGTATACGGTATACAATGCTTGGTGAATTTTCCCAGAACTTTTTCTCTATCAATGTTTCCTGCGGCCCGGTGGTTGGGGACCCCTGCCTTACAGCATGTTAGGGGATACGATGTGCTTTGTGTAAGATTAATACCTACATCCACAAATGTTACAGTTGAATGTTGTCAAATCGTTCTGTTTTTGAAGTATATTGTTTTTTTGAATCGTATTTACATGCGTATCGAATCGTTTCCCGCAAAGAGATTTACATCCCCACTTATTATAGATAAAAACTTCTTTCTAGATTAACTGTGGTTGTTTATGACTTAACTAGGGACTAAATGTGATTAATCGCGATTTAATATTGTAAAGTATTGACAGCCCTACTTTATTTACAAACACTCCTAAATGTATTAGATATACAGTGACTTTGCATTCAATTTAAAACACACAGATACTGTATGTGTACATTCAGATGCCTCCGTTGTATGTATCGCACGAGTATTTACATTCATGTGGGACCCCCACATTGCCAGCCGAAGGGGAATGCAGCAAAGCTCACTATGTATAAGAGCTTAATGTGCTAAAAGTAAACGATGGCGTTTTCATTTCAGCTTTACAGTATCGGTGTCCATTGGAGCACAGAGTGAGAACATTGCTTTGCCCTTCCCACCCAGTGTGTTTGACCTTCCCTCTTCCTCTGATAGTGGGCCACAGCTGAACCGACAACAAAAAGTGCGCCTGTAGCAAACTCAGGATCCCTGTGAGCACACTGCTGAACATAACACCCCCCTTCCCCCGCACCAACCCAAAACACTGTCCGTTTGCCATGTTGCCAACAAGCGGTACAGTTCACTTTACTTCAGCATAAAAGGCGGACAAATGCCAGATGTCCTGGTACGACTCTGATGCTGCAATTTTGGGGGATCTCTGTGTAAAAGATGTTCAAACTGTTCAAAAATTGGATTTTTCGTTGTACTTTTGTGACCTGAATGCCTCGGTTTCAAATTTTGTGTTTCTAACCGTTCTTGAGATTAGTACAAATTATTTACAAAAAACAGTATATTGTTTTTCAATTTATGACCTTTTTTGTCATTTGCGCCTGACGTTTTTTGGTGAGGTCAACACACATTCAAATTTTGTGCGTTTGTAACGTAACATTATTGCAGATCTCTTACATTTTGATGAAGTTATGAATTTTTTTTCATTGTTTTTTTTTTGCCATTTGAGTCCCACTTTATTTTGTGAGCTCAACACAGGCCACAATTTTTATTCAGATGGCGTTCATATGTTGCATGTTTGTATTAGTACTTGAGAGCTCAACAGTCCTCTGTGAGATGAACACAGGCCACAGTTTTATTCGGATCGTGTTCAAATTTTCCGTGTTTCTAACAGTACGTGAGATCTCAACATTGACCAAAAATTGTATCTCTTCCTTACATTTTTGTAATTTGATGACATTTTTTTTGTCATACTTTTTTTTTGTAATTTGAGGCCAACATTGTTTTGTTTCTGTTTTTAGTTGTTATCAGTATTGCGATCTCAACGTAGGCCGAAAATGCTATCTCTTTCTTATAGTTCGATGAAGTTATGACGCTTATTCAGTTTGTACTCTGAGAAAAGGTTGCCAAAAGCTAGTCTGCTACCTCACTCTTTGACAGCAAAACCACACAATATTGTACAAAGTGGAACTGTCCCGTATCGCTGGAAACCGTTACGTTGTGCTGCTGCTGAAGTGTGATGTGTTTTCAAACGGTAAGTTGACGGATAAGAAGGGAAAACAGAGGCGTGCTAATCAGGAGGTGCACACATGTGTCAAATCCGCCTGCATCTGCCTTTTGTCATCAGGCAGACGGCGCAGACACCTATGTGTGAAGCACATGACCTCAGTCCCACTGCTGGATAAAGTGATAATCAACCGTGAGTGTGATGTTTTTAATCAGTCATACTCCCTGAACATTTTATTTTTTGGTAGGTGGTGATGTCAGCGACCTTTAAAGGGGGATCCACCCAAGCCACTTGTCAGCATTTCTTCCATTGCCTAACAAATTCCAACGAGTCACTGGCTCTCAAAGGAAGCATTGTGATTCCCCAGACTCTGCCCACTTCTACTGTGGGAAGCAAGGAAGGGGAGACAGGGAAGTGCCAGTAGACTTTTTCTTTTTTTTTTTTCTAGCCTTACTTGAAAGCTTTCCTGCCAGGAGAGAAAGTCATGCTGCCTTCCATTGCTGCTCGTAAAAAAACTTTTCAAATTTCACTCAGGAATCACGCATGCATTATTCTCTTGGTTATTTCATTTATGCGTCATACAGGGGCAAATAGTCATCAAACCAGCTAAGAATATCCCACACTAGTTTGTTAGTTTGTTTTAATTTGCATAAGAATGAGATGAGTTACTTACTGAACGTTCAGGCTATAATTTTTTAAAATTATTTTGCTACTAATTTTGCTGCACATTATACACTTTATACACTTTTAAGTGTATAATTCTTTAATTATTATTAATTGTGGTCATAATACTAATGTTCATCCACAAAGGGAAATTTAATTTCGTGATTATTTAATAAAAACTCAATAATTACTAAGTATACAGCAGAAAGCTAAATAGTAAGTAGTAGTAAATATAAAGCATAACTATAGTAATATATGATCATCAGAAGTGTGACATTTGATATCATTTTACTTTATTTTTTAAAAAATCACACATTCCAACATTTGTCACATTTTATTTGTTAATGTTTTTGTTATAGTAAAAAGAGAACTTTACTTAGTAAATGATAATGTGCTTCATAATGATCATTATCATAACAATCTTAATATATTAGTATCTAATTTGACCTGATCTAATATTTTTTTGTCGCATTGCAACATATTTAATATTTGACTCTTTTTAATAAATTCATCATTCCAATCTTAATCCACAAATCTAAAATTACTTTAATAGTAAATTAATACAATAAAATCCAACTATCCGTCTATCGTTTTATCGTTCTATCTAATGTGATTCTCAGATTTCCCGATGTACATGAAGGCCCCGCCAACGCGGACATGCTGCTGGTGGGGGGCGCGGCTATGCAAATGAGCATCCGTTGAGCGAATAGATGCTCGTGGCCGAGCTGAGCGGGACGCTACTTGTGTGTGGTGGACACCAGAGAACACAGAAGGCACAAGGTGCACGTCTTTGACGGTCAAACGAACCACCAAATCTCCATTCTTAGCACCATTCAGAAACGCCGAGCATGGCTTCGAAATGCCCCAAGTGTGACAAGACGGTCTACTTCGGTGAGTAATTGTCGCTTTGTGTGGTTTCCGGCTGTGGAAATTAATTATTATTGTCACATGATGGGGATGTCTGCTGTTAGCCAAAACATGCTGCTAAGCGAGGTTTTGTACACTAGTCTACTGTGTACTAGTTTCAGTTCATAGCTAATATGGTGACTTCAATTCTGATATGAAATAAACCTAGATATTCAGTTAGATTCTTGGGCGGGAAATTTGATTAGAATTGGCAAATGAACACTTTTGCTGGGTTTGAATGACACTGTATCCATCCATCCATCCATCCATTTAAAGTTAAAATGTACAACACCCCTGTACTATTCTTTTTAAGAAAACGGCTTACAGGGTGTGTGTAAATAATCCACCAGGACAAAGTTTAGTAAAGCCATGAGGTTAACACAAGCCCAAACCCCACAAGCAAACAAACTGATGATGCTTTGTTGATTTAAATGCTAAAATGCACATTTGACTGATAACCTGCGCATATTTTGCAATGCTACTTGGTGCAGGATTTATCCTAGTCTGACACTGATTGCTGCCATTTTTAATTTGTTGTTTTGGTAAACACTGAAGCTTGGCAGTCGCCCTGCAAGAGAATCACAGTCTTGCCAAGAGGGCAAAAAACCCACCATATGTCCACTCACATCTGTGCGAAGAAACCATGTAAACATCATGCATCTTTTATATATCTGCACACACCTGGGCAAAAAACCACGGACTCCCAACTCAAAGCATCTGTTTACAGTGCAGAAAAGCAGATTAACAACAGATTCAATCATGCAGATTTGCTGTGTTTAATTTTTTGGGGTCCAGCTGCACTGCACTGTAATAATCTGCTGTTAATGTTTTTTTATTTTTTTTTTTTTTGCTGCGCTCTCATCTTCCTCTGCACTTCACAGCACACCACATCATGTGCGTTTCGAATCAATTATATGAGCGGATGGACGCTTATGTAAGCGGTGTGACAGTGAACGCCACACAGCTGCTGCTCATCCTCTGGCTCCCGAAAAGTCACTGGCGGGGAATCGTATCAAGATGGAGATAAAGCCATAAAAGACTGACTGCTCCTCCCATGTTTTTTTTTTTTTTTTTTAAATCAAACATTTATGTAACAGCATAATGGGGAGTTATTTAAGGTTGGGGTGTGTCTCGTTGGGTGGGGCGCGCACGCCACCAGGGGCTGTGTTGACGTAAAGATAATGAGGATAACAAGCATGAGCTATGAGGAGCCTGCGTTGGTGCACATGCGCCCAATCAACGTGTAGGGAGGCGTTCACTGCATTATTGAAGTCGTTGCGCGGGAGGTTGCAGAATAAACACATGACAAGGCGCACGGGATGAGTGGGATGAAGAGGGAGTAACGTGGCGAGGTTATGTTTTCGATGAGTCCACTCTCTGCAGCTCCAACAACGCACCGCCTAGTCCCAAAGGTTAGCGGCGTAAGCCACAGCAACTCAACGATTTTAGCGTTTTTAGTGATGTTCCAACTGCAATATGTGTGCCTAGAGCCTGTTTATGAGCACCGTGGCGTGAGAACGCTCACTTTTGAAGTCGTGGCTTTTCACGATGTCATGAGGGGAAAGACCTCCTTCGCATGTGACCCGCCCCAAGCTAGATGACATCACCTCATGTATTGACAAACACGCCCGGCTGACCGTCCTCTCCAGTGCTGGTGTTACAATTGTTTGTATTCGATCCAAATAGAATAAATTGTTCAACTTACATTTAGACTTTCATAGTTATTTCACAGTTGAAAGAATTAGAGAATGTGGGCGTTTCCTGTCCCGCTAAAAGGGCCGGACCGAGCATCTTGCATAACTTCTGGGTCCCTACATCATCATTAATTGTAGCAATGTGGACTGTTAGAAGTTTGTGATGTCCGCAGATGATATTGCAAATTTCCTATACGTGAGTTAGAACAGGATGGTATCGGCCTCATCCCTTTTGCTAGGGTTTGTGTCCTCCTGTCCCACTTCTTACGTTGTTGTATGTGATGTATGGCATCTGTTACGTTGGTGCAGTTACAGTGTAGGGTGCTTACTAAAAGCATTTTTAAACCGTCGAAATTCCAGCATCAAGGTTGACACACTTCCTGTACACTTTAGTGGCACCCTCCTGAGACGCATTTAAAACTGGTGAAAAACAGTAAAATTTAGGACCTTTTAATGCCTTTGGTGGTTTGTGGCGAGCAGCTCATAGCAGCAATCAGCCCACAAGCAGCTGTTGGTGCTGCCATTCATTGGATCAGGCAGGCAAAAAGTCAAAGCACTTGACAGCCGCCCTGCCAGAAAAACGTCACATGGTCCATGGTGGCGGTGCACCACAGTCTGACATGTTTGTAGAACTTTCCATTGGTTACTTTTTGAATGCGCAGCTGTTTTTTAAAAGCAGAGTGTTCTGCTTTCATTGCCGCTAAACGCTGCTATTTTCACTGCATTTGAACTTTTTTTTACAAACTTGCGGTTTAGGAGTGTTGCTGATTGATCTTCCAAGAGCCAAATAAACTGAGATTATTTCCTTGCATTAGGACGGCCACCGTGCCAGGTGTTGTTTTGATGTAACGTGTCTGCTTCAGCGTTGGCCGACTTAAAAAGTATTAACTTGGCGCTCCCGCGTCAAGGGTCGCCATAAACGGTTTCTTATAATGAGGCTAGCACACCTCCGATGGAAGAAAGTAAGCCAGAACGCAAGCGCCTGTGTCAATTTGATATCCATACAGCTAAAACTACTTTTAATATGCGCCTTCATTGCTTCCAATTTCCACCAGTTGAAAGCAGCTGTAGGTTTTATGACCAGTACTAACGGTGTCAGGGTTATGGAGAGTCCCAATACCCGCTCTCAAAATACTGAAGTTGAGTGGATGCATACTGTAAGTATTTGTGTGCTAACCTATGGAGAACATACCTCTATTTACTTAAAGTCAGTCTGGTGACAGTCTCGCACCTGAAAAGTCACACTCAACAACAGTATTGATTTTGTAGCGATACATAGACATTAGGTCCGCTAACTTTGCCAACCTGGGAAACCTCACTCCAGTCAGTATAACATACACGCCATGTGAGTATATCAGTGCAGTCAGCTGACAGTCCTGCAGAAGAAAACACCTGCTCCCGATATATTAAAGTTGAAGGGATATAGAGGGAATACAGGCGTTAACTTTGACTTCCTCAGGAACCTCACTCCATTCATTATGTTACTTTATGCTGAAGCAGCCTCCTTTTCAGTCCTATAGATGTAAAATGCAAAAGGTATTACAGGCACTAACTTTGCCAACCTTGGGAACCTCACTCCATTCACCTTGGGAAACTCACTCCATTCCCTATATCAAGTATGTCAAAGTAGCCCTCCTTGGCGGCAGATCCACTCGCTGAAAATCCCCACACTGTAGATATGACAATCAGACGTATTGGTGCGCTAACTTTGCTGTACCTGAGGAACTTCACTCCATTCATTATTTCAGCCTAGCGATGGTCTGTCCAGTAGATGAAAACTCTACTCTAATGCTCTAAGGTTATCCAAGTTGTGGGGATGCAGAGATATTGCTAACCTGGGGAACCTAATAATTGAGATGGACATTGTCATGCAAATGTGAGATAATTGATATCCAAGTGTTTAACCTCCCTAACAAACTAAGATGCATCTGAGTGAGTAAACAAGGCGTTAATTGCAACTCTGCTGGGACATTCTTCCTCTGCTCTCTTTTTTATTTTGTGGTCCCGATACGCGGTGGGTCAGTGTTGCCTTGGGCCCAGAATTCCACATCCCATTTCTTTGGAGGCCTGAGGCAAACGGGCTGCGATGACTGGCCTTTATTTAAACAAGCATCTCCCAAAGCGCCTCATGCATTTTAATTACAGACGACATTTCCCTTCACACAAGGCTTTTTCTGTCTGCACGTTTCAGGCGAGAATACCTTCATCCTCTTTTTGCCGGACCGTGCTCTTTCCCACACCTTTTCCTCCCCCAGTTTTTTTCAAATGGCACTCTCACGCCAAGCCCCACCACACAATATCCCTTTTTATCCTCCGTCAACGTTAGAGTACCCTGTTTTCCACTTGGCTGCCCAGCGGTGGCTGCATGAATGCTTCTCGCCGGTTATGTAAGGGTCGTTTCTTGAGTCGCTGCCTCCCGCACTGTGCCGTTGCATAACCCTGCCAACGGCCACTAGCCACTCAGTGACGGTCCCTGTCCTCTGCCTTTTGGGAGAAACAAATGCGATCCCCTAATGGAGGTGCCACTTGGTCGTAGATAATGATTTGACACAGGTGAAACCATTTGACCTGGCATTGGCATCACCTCCCATGTAACCAAAGAACCACACAGGAGCCACGATGCTATCTGAGTGAGGGTGCTTTCACGTATGAAGTGGTCCGAATCAGTGCAGGGTCTGTTTCCCACCTGGTTCGGGTTCCTTTTTTAAAAAAATAATAAAAATAAAAATGAAATCCATGCAAATCAAAATGCGTTCCAAGATGACATGCTAACTATATACTTGCTAAACCAAAGGGTTGTGTTTGGTAAGTCAATTGTTGCAACAGTTTACCACCTGGATTTACTTAACTTAGAATCTTAGTCGATTTGTTCATTCTCCAGATGGATCGGATCGAGGTCGGAATGCTTCCTAATCAGAGTAGTGACTGTATGTCCAGTAGCTGAAAACTCGTGCTTTAAAAGGGTGTCTAATTTTTGGAGATGCATACACATTGGAAGTGCTAACTTCACCAACATGGGGAACTTCACTCCATACATGGCCACCTTATGTCAAAGCATCCCAGTGATGGTCATTCCTGCAGCCGAAAGCTCACACTCTAAAGGTATTAAAGTGGCATGGATGTAAAGGTGTTAGAGGCACTAACTTCACTAACCTGGTGAACCTAACCTATGCTGCCGATTCAGATACCGATCATCCATGAGTGAAATCGACTGATATCAATACTGATCCCATGGATTAACTGTAATTTTTTCAATTTATTTATGATAAGTGCTATTGGCCAAGGGTCGCGTATAAGGGGGAAAAGTCAGGACAATTCCAAGGTCCGCGAACTGCCAGGGTGTCTAACAGATAATTACTAATAAAAAATTATAATTATTTAATAAAAAGTAATACTTTTTCAAGAGGACATACTGTATATCACTTGGGAAACTTGACACAGGATGAGACACCTTCCTTAAGGAAACTTGGGATGTGAGAGTACATTGGTGGAGCCCTAGCAGGACTTCCAGTAGTGGGTACGTGGGTTCCAAGTGGTAGAAGCCGGCGAATTCTGTCTTCCACGGCTGATGAAGGCTGGTCATCCTCTCCCATGAGTTCATTTATTGTTTGGGTTATTTGCTTAGTCTTCTGACTGACAGGAACATACGGGCGAGTGTTGTCCAGCGTTTTAGCTGCTGTTTGACTGATGATCACACCATGAGCCTCGAAAACTTGCCATACTCCATCAAGTGTTCTTCAAATTAAATTAAACCTTTTTAACGCACTACCCTCCGCAAGATCGTTTTAATGGCATGTGTTGGCCAGTAACTTCCACATGGCAGACATGTTTGTTTTTGTTGTGGAACGTCTACGCAGTGTGAAGGAAAGTGGGCAGAGGATGCTACCTGAGACATTAGTGAGGGCAAGACACTGCACGCAGGAAGTTGTATGTCACACAACTTCATGTCAAAAAATCTGAACTATGCTTAAGTTAAGGGCCTTCAATTGTGGCAAGATGCCCTTGCAATGCAACTACTTGCATTTTAAATCCGCTTACAAACATCAAACCTAATAAAAAAGCATTTGACAAGACTTTGTTTGAATTTTTCCTAAGTAGTGACGTTTGACTACAGATGGGAACTTTGCAAGCAGGACAGAATTCTTAAGGGTGAACTTTGACCAAAGAAAACGTCACATGATGTCTGCTTCTGAAGTGTTTAATCTTACTAAGAGACGTCTATTGGAGTTCTCCATTAGCAAGTGGGACTGAATCTCAAAATTCTGTGTACTGCCTGACACGGCCGGGTAGGGATGCTGAGAATCGAGTCACCAAGGCAGGGCTGCCTTTCCCCGCGGCTTTTTTGACCAACACAGACAGGATGCGAGTTAACTACAGCCCATTTACGTCAGACTCCCGGATTCATGAGGTTGGCCTCTTTTCTCCACAGAGGGAGTTGAAGTAGGGAGGGAGGGAAAGTGGGGGTATTAGCCTGGGGAGGGAACCTCGCCTTGACTGAGGCGACAGACGACCTCCCGAACTGAGTTTTGCCACGAGGTTGCGTCAGCTGCGGGGAGAAGCCCAGTTAAAATAAGCGCACAGACACACACCGCGGCATCAGGCCTGGAAGCTGCACACACACGGTAACCCCGAGTGTAGTTGATTCTGCGCTACAGAAACATTCAATTTGGAGGCAGATTTGCTTAACCTAGCAAAAAAAATGATGTCAGTTTGCTTTAGCAGGCATCAGTACACACCAGGAATGTCAAAATCCTCAAAATGGACTGAAAGAAAGCCATACAGATTTTTGGTAAGCTAAAAGTAGCTCCAGGAATCTTTCTGCAGACTTATTTCGACAAAGGAAGCAATGTTGGTTTAAATTGACGTTGGTCCTTCAATTGTCTTATTGAAAGTCCATTGTCTTAAGCCATAGGTCCTTCCGGGGCAGGATTGTCTCCAAGCGGGTTGTAGAATGCTGTTTTGTTCTGCCTTCTTCCTGGCATTGATTAGGACAGTCATACCGTCCACGTTCTGGACCTGCTTTGCCCCCTTGCAGGGACTCAGCTGCCGCTTTTGGCGAGGCGTGATTTGGACGTGTTGTCTTTCGAGCGGTGAGCAGATGGGTCCGCAGTACCGGAGGGTGAACAGAACCCAACCAGGCATGATCTCAAACAACAATAACAATGCTTACATCATAAACAGCACAGTGATGATTATTTGTAACTGCTGTATCTCACTTTCTCACTGAATAGTAGTCCTGTGTGGACTTCCTGCATCTGTCAAAGCCATTACATCCCACTCGCAGTGCCAGGGTCGATTTTATTGAGTCAAAAGAGAGTCCGACCACTGACTGGCGGACATCCCTGCTGTGGATATATCCGCTGTGTAAATCAGAACCCCTGGGTTTGTTTTTTATGCGTTGTGACTTTCATGGACAATACCAACGTGGAAGGACGACCCTGGTTGAGTCTCGGTTCAACCTTCTTCGCTGCTGTCGACGGCTGATCTATTCATTAATTTGAAGAAATGGGCTGCTTATGTTTTTATTTAATGTTCTCTTGTAATATCCTATCAAAGAAGCTCATTTGAAGTAGTTTCAAAGTTTATGCAAACACGGTACAACCTGTAAAGTCGAGTACCCCTCAGGTGACCCCAGACCCAATAAGACTCCGATGTCATCATAGGAGTGCTCACTTAGCAAAGTTAAGCAATGCTGTTTGTTTTTATGTTCTACAGTGGTTAACTTCTTTTTACACTTAACACAGAATGAGACAGGTGAGGTAACACACATTTGCGGTACACCTTCGGCATCAATCTTAGTTAAGAGTTAAGACCGTTTTGTTGCGTTTTTTTTTTTTTTTTTTTAACCAGGGTTGACTTCTTTTTGCATTTACATGACATTTAGGAATGGTAAATGTTGCTTAACATGTTAAATGTTGCATCCTTCCAGGAGGAGGAATTGTGCAAGTGTAACCGTGATAGGCTTTAATGTAACTTGAAGCATGTGCCACATGCTCAACCAAAAATGTGTTTTTGGTTGAAATGTCAGCATGACATTAGGACTGGTTGACCTCCAACCGACGAGCTGCATCCTGCAAATTCACTTAAGCGGCTTAGAGTGTCGCAGGTATCATAATGAGTGCCATGATGACATTTGACCCTGCTAGGCTACATGTTCTCTCTGCTGGTAGCACCTCATACCTAATAACACATTATCAAAGGCTTTAATGCTTGTGCAGGCGTTGTTACGGCAACCGCACAGGCCAAGCCTCGACATCTCATTTTTCGCGCCTGGCCGCTACATGACGGATAATGAGGATGGAAGCCGGCTTCACTGGGGTCAGAAACAAACATCATCTGGGCCAGACGCTCATCCACCTCCCCCCACTCCCACAACAACAACAACACAACACACACGCACACAATAACAACAGCAGCAAGCTGTTAAAAGGGACAGCTTTTATGATGCCCCGCTTTCCATTTATCATGCTCTCTTTTCATTCACTCAAGTGCACAGTGGGTCTCGCTGGTGGGTCTATTTTTAAACCCAGAGGTGTCAGGATGTTGACGGGTGTCCCTCAGATTCGCGAGGCAGTAAATCAAACGCACCCACGGCTGTCTTTTAGCTTCCCAGGCACATTTTTGTAGTTACTTTCAGGTGGCATTATCATTATACCACTTTTTCATGTCTGATACCGCAATGTTGTATACCAGGTCGAGATCCTCCGGTATGGGTTTTTCAGGACCAATACCGATTATTAGTAGTTAAGGAGGCCGTTAGCAAAGCTGCCGCGTGTGTTTACTTCGCTCTTAATGTCATTGTAGTGGTCATGAGCTGTAGAGTTTTTCATGTGATTTTCACCCAAGCGCACTCTATTCTCCACATTACATACAGTAGTGTACATTCTCCCCATTGCTAATGCATAGTCTGCTGAGCCGACTAAAATGACATTTTCCCTCATAATACTGGGAGTTCTTTTAAAATTGCCACTCTTCCATCATTATAATACGTTTTTCGCTCAGTATTTTGGCTTTATTGTTATCAAATTACATCTGATTTTTTCTTTTTTTTAATATTACAACTATTTCAACTTTCTTCTCACAATTATGACATTATTCCCATTATATTTTGACTTTGTTCCTGTAATCTTACGTTTTCCCGCAGCAGAATTTTCCAAAAATTAAACCTTTTTTATTCATTTTGTTTCTCTTAAAAAAAAAAAAAGTCTTCTTCTTTAATATTTCAGCTTTATTCAACTAGTTTGACTTTATTCTAGTAAAGTTACTCTGGATTTTTCCATTTTAGCTTTTTTTTTTAATTTAATTTAATTTTTTTTTATTTTTATTTTTCTTGCCCACAGGCTGCAAATGGCCCCCAGGCCGTACTTTGGACACCCTGTTGTATACCAGTGCCAATCCTCTTTTGTCATTTGTTGTTATCGTAATAGATACAGTATGTATGCACATGCCTTGCGTAACGGAGACATAAATAAAAACAGCATGTGCAACAAATATTCTGCTCCCTGAAGGAAGAAATGAAATTGCTCACAACATGACTCAAGTTACGCAATGTTGCTGCTGCTGCTGCTGCTGCTTTTTATTTCAACTTTAAACACACACGGCTATTAATAGCATTTTTTGATTGGTCACCAGACACAGCAGCACTTTACAAAGACGCCAAAGGAAACTGAATGAAGTCAAACACACATTTTTTTCCAGATGGGTTAAGTATTTTTTCCCGCCATGCAATCCAGTACACTTGACTTGTATCGATCCTGATTGTCGGATAGGACCAACCCTAATTGTTATTGTAGGACATCTCACTGTTGTCACGCAAAGGGTGAAAATGTTTGGGCTCACTGGTTGGTGATAAAGTGGACAGCTGGAACGCAAGTCCCATGCTGAGGTGTGTGTGTTTGTTTTGTAAACAAGCAAAGTGCTGGCGTTGTTGCTTTTTTTTTAATTTACAGCGCTGTTTTTCTTTAATCCCTAATGGGGGCGCCTTGGGATGGTAGCATGGACTGTTTGAGCAAATGTTGCAGTGATGTGAGATTTTAGGAACTCCCTGTGAACTGGCCAACATGAGCCATCCCGCAGTGCTCATTTTCGTCCAACAAGGCAGCCATGCTGTGTCATTTTAGCTAAAGTTAAAGTGGGAGTTTCCCTGATTAATCTGTTGATTGGTTTGTGCAGCTTTCAATCCAATTATTCTTATAAAAAACTATTCCAAAGTATACCTGGACAGTGTCAGTCAAAGTGTGACCACTACAAAACCTGTAGATGATATTTTAGTATTCAAAACGATCATACAAATGTAAAAAGAAGTCAGAGTTCTAGAAATTATTTACATTATTTTCTTTAAACGTTTCCTTTTCTCAAAGGGTAATATTAAAATAATTCCATTATTTTACACAAATTAATGAAAAAATAATAAATAAATAAATAAATAAATAAAATGATTTTGAATGAAAAACAAACAACCAATTAATCGATTTTTTTAAACCTTTGCAGAACAATCTCGCGAGGATTGTTACTTCTGTTTGTTTCCATGCCAGTACTTCCCATAGATGAGTTGTAATTTTATGGGAATAACGTATATGAAATATCATTTTAAGTAATTATTTTAGCATTATGAGGAAATGTTAAAGAAAAATTATTTTTTAAAGTCGGAATATTATGAGAAAGGAAACGAAACAACAAAAAAAGTTGTATATCGGGAATAAAGTCTAAATATTAAGGGAATAAAGTCGTAATTACGAGAAGAAAATTTATAAGAACAAAGTTGAAATGATTGGAAAAATAAACACCAGCAGAAATGGAAAATACTCCTGTAATTTGACGAGAATAAAGTCAAAATATTAAGAGAAAATAGTCATATTTTATAGAGGAAAATGTCTTAATTTTACGAGAATAAACTTGTATAATTATGAGGGGGAAATGTAATTTTAGTAGCAAAGCGTTGAAATATTAAAGGGAAATTGTGTTTTTTTTAAGCCATGGTATGAGAAACAAACAAAAATTTAAAATCTTTGGAAAATTAGGTCGGTGGAAAAGTAGGGATGTCGGATATTGGCTTTTTTGCTAATATCCGATTTGCCGATATTGTCCAACACTCAATTTCCGATTTCAATGTCAACCAATACCCATATGTGTGACATAGATATGTATTTATTTATTTATTTTAATACCGGCGCTGCCATGGTGGTTGCCTTTCAAAAAATTAACTCATTATTATTTTGTATTATTATTATTTTATTTTTTATATATATATATTATTGAAATTGAATAGATCTGTTACGTGTTTATTAATTTATTCTTATTAACCCTGATCCCGATATCAACCGATATCACATTTTTATGCCTATATTGGGCAGATAATATCGGTGGGTCGATATTATCGGACATCCCTGGGAAAATATCATCATATGATGGAAATAAAGTCAAAATATTATGGGAATAAAGTCATATTTATGACTTTCTTTGAGTACATATTAATGTACTCAAAGAAAGTCATAAAGTCACCCAGCAAAAATGGGATAAGAAGAGCAAAGACCAAAGTCTATAATTTGCTTTTTCACCTCCATCACAAAGCTGAGATGCAGTTTTTCCTTGGACTATGTAGAACTTGCTAGCATATCTACATGTGTTGCTTTACAAAATATCAAAGTGGCAAAGTTGCATCCTTTCATTTTTCACTATGTGTCCCTTGCTGGAAAGAGTCTGGACACCCTTTGCTTTGAAGATAAATAACAATCGATACCTCACTTCATGTTGACTAATCAATCAATGAAATTGCTTCATGAATGCTTCCGGCTAACGTTAGCAGTCCAGGCTTAAGTCTGGACTTTGTCTTCATCCCTTTTATGGTTCGATCACAAGAATTTGACGGGATATTCTTAGGTCAGCGGTGTTAGCATGTTGCTGGTGTGATTTTTGAATGGGGCGGGGGTGCATAGGGAAGCCAGCATCCGGTTATTTGTGTCCCACCGCGATAAGGGAAGTCTTTTTTTCTTCTGTGGTCCACACACTTCCTTGGAGCCCATTGTGTGCTGGTAGACTTATTATTGGAGAGAGTATTAATAGTGCCCTTGGCATGTCTGGGAGGGGGGGGTTGTCTGAGGCAGGATGGGTGATCTGTAAAGTGGGGGAGGGGACTTACACAAAGGATGTGGGTTAGACACCCCCGCCCCTACTTTTCCAGCTGGACTGGGACTGTCATCACTGTCTGTGTGTCCCATGATGACATCACTACAGCATCCTGTCTGGTACACAGGCATTCCCAGTACTCACAGTAATCACTGGCTTGGAATGATGACAGGATTGTGAGTGCATCATTCTTCTGTACAGTGAATGCCCACCCCCCCTTTAGAATAAAGCCCCTTGTTGAGTTTGTGCTTTGTGGCGCTAACACAACAAATCTTTGTGTGTCCTCTCCCTGTGCAGCTGAGAAAGTGTCGTCGCTGGGCAAGGACTGGCACAAGCTGTGTCTCAAGTGCGACCGCTGCAACAAGCTCCTCAATGCCGGTGGACACGCCGAGGTCAGTATGACGCCATCTCTTTTTGCTCTGTACGCGATACGTCTTTCACGCCGCCTGAGGTTGTCATAGATGCACTTAGCGCCGCTACGTTGAACAAAAACGTCCTCTTGACACTTCTTCTCTTTCACGCATGCAAACCTCCTGTTAATCTCCCCCGTTGCGGGTGAGGCTACTAAATCCGGGGCGAGGGGAACTCACCCAGGTATTCACAGAGACGGCCTCTTTGTATCCAGACCACGCTCAGTAGAGTAACCAATTTATATCGTGCGCAGTATTGAACCCTCTGCTTTTGAGCTGCTTTCCCTCTTTGGTTTGTTGCTCTTGTTAAGGACCTGCGAGAATCCACTCATCTGTTAGCCGTCAGGAGGACCTGTTGATTTTTAAAGTAACCGGAATAGGCCAAAAGGAATTTTCTTTGACAATACTGCGTACTTTTTTTATATCACAGACCACTCGGTGTAGCATGTTCTTATCTTATTAAAAAGAAAGAGTTTAACAGGATAGAAAGCAAGGGCCTTTATAAGCAGTAAAAAGAGAAGGGGATTAAAACTCTCCTAATAATGACTAATGAGCTCTAGCCACATACAGTATTTACTGTATGGATACAAAGAAAGATAACGCTCTGCACAAGTCTTCTTAATCATACCCCGAGAAATATGGACGACGTTTAGGCAAATAGTTCCATAAGAAAAATTCAGTGCAAGGGGATAATCCTAATCCGGGCAGGATGAACGCTCCACCATGAGATGTTGTGATCATTTTTAAAAATGTCGTTGAAGGTCATAACAGGGGCTGGAGCCTACTACACCAGCTGATTTAGGACAGACTGCCCCCTCGATTGCTTGCCAGGGTGACTGTAAATGGGGCATTGAGTGGACAAACGCTCCACCATGGCCCTGGCGTCACACCATGGACATATCTGCTTTAATAGCACTTTTTGTTTTGGATTTTGAGCAGTGGATCGCAAGGAGTGCATGTCCTGATTCCGCCATGTTGTGTGTCTGGTTGCACCACCTCAGCACTCTTAATGCTGCTCCTACTAACCACTACCACAGGACATGGACCCTTTTTCTGGATCTTTTTGCCCGATTTTCCCCCAGTATTACATCTTTTTTGGCTATACCATCCACAGCCGTGACAGCAACCCATTGGTCACTCTCTCGGTGCATCACAAGCACCCTTTCTTTGTGTCTTCTGTCTCGTGATCCGCCGTTGAAAGCAATTTCCTCTGACGGACGTTAAAAAGGAAGCTGCTGTTTAATCTCCGCATGATTACAGTGCATCCTCTCTCTATTATGGGTTGCATCAGAACGCTGACTTTGATAGAGGGTGAGGGAAATGTGCAATCTGCATGGTCATGGAAACAGTCAGACTCACTATAGAACTGGATGATGCAGAGCCTCCGAGTGGTCCAGCAGCTTAAATACAGCATACTTGAACTCCCTCAGGTCTTCACATTCCTCATAAAGGTCACCATCATCAAAAACAATCATGTGTTGAACTGGTGGCCCTGTTAGGGATACGTTCAAGTGTGTGAATCATGATGATGATGATATAAAGGAGAGAAGAGTCGATAGAGAAGATTTCTTTTTCACAGTGTGGGAAGCGAGTGGGCCGCGTTGTGATGTACACAGCGAGCGCCAGAAGACTCCCTCGACAAAGAAGCCGTGTGTGTGTGTGTGTGTGTGTGTGTGTGTGTGTGTGTGTGTGCGCGCACGTCATGTCCTGAGAAAGTCATCAGGTTGTGAAATGGTCCGTCCAGAGCCTCACTGACCACAGAAAGGACAAAACAGAAGAGTCAGGACTGGCTGTGCTGCATTGGCGTTCTGCTCTAAAAATGGATTTACAGTATGTCGCAACAATTTAGTAAAAAAAAAAAAAAAAAAAAAGATTTTTGAAAAGTTCCACCTACAAACCTGCAATAAAATGTCTGGCAATGCAGTAATATTTCTGCCAGGCCACTAGTAGGCAGCAGTTTCAAAATACTTGATTTATTCAATGAAGTGATTTGGAATGTTGGCGATTTTTATCAGGGGTGAATTTGTTTGTTTCATCTTAAAGTCAGTGATGCAAAGTGCAATACTTGGCTGCCACCAGCAGGGGGAGGTGCAAGTTCAGTCAATATTTTTCTCCAAAAAAACTAAATCTGAAAATATGATTTAAATTTTTTTTTTTCATTGACATTGATGTTATTCATTTCTCATTTTTCCCATTTAGTTTCCATAATTTTCTCACATGCGCCCATCCCTAACAGAAAACACTTGAGATGAAACAACTTAAAGCCACTGAGACCTAACTGGGTGCAATACTTGGCTGCTACCAGCAGGGGCGCTGTTGATTCCGTAAAGGTTTTTCTCCAATAAAAAGTACCTGGCTGCATGCAGGTAAAATACACAGGTTTCTATTTTTTGCCATCTAATAATATGATTAAATTATATTTTTTTTAAATGACAATGAATTTATTAGTTTGACGTAATTGTTTCCCGTATGTTACATAATTTTGTCACATGCCCCCAATACACTTAAGATGAAACCATTTAAAGCCATTGAGATAAAACTGAATGCAATACTCAGCTGCTACCAGCAGGGGAGCTGTTGATTCAGTTTAGCTACACACTGTATGTAGTGCTTTTTCTAATAAATAAATAAACACCTTCCTTTAGTATTTTCTGCCATCTAAATCAATATAATATTTCAAAATAAATCAATGACTTCATTAAGGTCTTGTCAATTTTTTCGACATGTTTTCCACAATTTTGTTCCATGCCTATCCCTCAAGAAACGATAAGTGTTGAAACGTGGGCAACACATTTTTAGTTTAAAATGATGTTTACATGTGAAGACGATAAGTCCCTTTTCCCCCCCACCCTAAATGATCCCAGGGCCACTTTCCGCCTGGTCTATGGTCATTGGCCTGTGGACCAGCAGTCATCCTCTGCTTTCCTGTGTGACCGCTCAGCATGCAAGAGGCCATCCGGGGTGCAAGTGGAAACATACGGCAGTCGCCTCATGGCCCTTCACAGCGTGGATACATCTGTCTCTTGGATACCGCCGCCTTCGCTGTTATGTGTTGTGTGAACCTGTCGTGATGACATCATCGGGCAGCCGAGTGTCCCTTTTTTGGAAATGGTCTCAAAGAGGTTCATACCTTAGTCCTAATCCACTGAAGGGACAATATTGTGTCTAGCTCCGCCCTGCCTTACCGCTATGATTGGTTCTCCAATGAGCGAGTGCCAAAAAGTGGTACCCTTTACATCAGAGACTCTACACCTTCCGACAAACGATGGCCATGTTTTTGTGTTTAAACATGTAGATAAATTG